>NW_023178313.1:0-4691 GCF_002007445.2 Ailuropoda melanoleuca
GGAAGGAGGAGAGTGAAGGAATGAGAAGGAGAAACCGCCTGCCCCGGCCCATGCCAGCTGCCCACTGCTACTGGCACACATCGTCTACACAGCTGACACAGAGCCTAGGCTCAGGATGGGCTGGCTCGGGTCCCTCAACCCTCAGGGGGACAGCTGGTTCCAGGGCTCAGGGACATGCTGAGGGAGGTGGGAGGGAAGGCTGCCTCCCCAGGTCATCCCCTCTTTGAGCAGACAGCCCTCCAGGACTGCTGAAAACCCACTAACAGGTTTGAAAGACATGCCATGGATGAACTGAGGCATTGAGAAATATAAGACAATATTCGTTTTTAAGTTCAGAGCTGTCAGCTCAAGATGTGGGGAGAGCTTCCCTGAGGAAGACTGAGGGGAACACAGGCCAGGCTGAAAAGGGAGGCATGGCTCTCCTGATTAGGGATCTGAAGCCCCCTTCCAGGGCACTGCATTGTCCTTGCCTCACAGGGGATCCATGGAAGTGTTCCTTCAGGGGACTGACAGGGGCCAGAGCTGCCTCTAGAGAAGGCAACCCTGGCATCGGGTTGCACAGGGCCAAATGGAGGACAGCCAGATGGAGGGAGGGCAATACCCCGGAGGCCATGGGGCAAGAGCAGAGGCTCATGACCATGAAGAGGATGAAAAGGAGGAGGCAGCAGCAGGGGAGGTGGCACGAAAGTGTCATGGGCACAGTGCCCAGAGCTACAGTGACTGGGTGCCTCCTGTGCCAGGTGCGGCTGACTTCTGTGGGCTCCAGACTAGTCCTGACCACAACCCTAGGAAGTGCACACCACCACTGCCTTCTTCTCCTCATGCAGCTCATTCACGGTCACCAGACCCCGGTCAATTGTCATGGAAACCAAGCAGTGGCTTCCACCACACACTGCCCTCTGGCGGCAGTCCAGTGCAACCCTCATGCCTGGCCAGAGACTGCTGTCTCCCCGTCTCCACACAATTCAACAGACAGGACGGTGTCCTTGAATTCCACAGGATCTGATGAGACAGATCCACAGACCCCACTGCCCCCCCCCATCGCCAACTCCCAGTGGGTCTCTCAGGACCTCGTCTATTGTCATGAATCTCACCATGGCCTATTTCTGTCACTTCCAACGGAAAGCCTGGTTCTGATCCCCCACAATACCATACATCCTAGGTGCTGACCTGGGGCCACGCCATGAACCCACATGGTACCTTTCTTTTAGAGAAGGCCACCCCTGCACCTCCTAGAAAATATTTCTAATGAAGTACAAATCCATCAGGACTACGGTGTGAGCGGTGGTGCACAGCCTGCATGGTAGTAATTCTAACAAGGGTTGACCACCCCGCCACCATCTCACAAAACCTTCCTCTATCCCCAAGAAACTCATGCTCTGCCCTCAGAAAAACCCCCAGGAAACAAGCCTTTAATCTGAATACTCCCTTCCCCTTCAAATCTTGTCCAGCCACAATGCTATGAAACTAGAAATCAGTCACATGAAGAAAATGGGACAGTCAAAATATGTGGAAATATAACAACATGCTATGAACAACCAACAAAGAAGAAATCAAAAGAAATTTTAAGAGTACCTTGAGACAAATGAAAAAGAGAACTTATAAACACTTATGGGATGCAGCAAAAGTAGCTCTAGGGGGAAGTTCATAGAAATTCAGGTCTTCATCTATCCACAAGAAAGCTCTCCAGTAAACAACCTAATTTTATTTTTTAAAAAAATTTTTTATGTTAGTCACCATACATCATTAGTTTTTGATGTAGTGTCCCATGATAAACAATCTAATTTTACAAGTGAAAGAAATGGGGGGGGGAACACAAGCAAAGCCCCAAGTTAGTTGGAATAAGGAAATAACAAAAAAGGAATGTGGAAATAAATCCAATGGAGATGAAAAAGACAAAAGATCAATGAAAATAGGAGCTGCCCTTTTTGGAAAGATAAACAAAACTGACAAACTTTTCCCTAGACTCACCAAGAAAGAGAGAAGGCTCAAATACAAACCAGGAAAGAAAGATGATTGATTCCTGTCTCACATCAAAATCATAGAGGAGAACACACGCAGCCACCTCTTCAACCTTGAACATGGCAACATCTTGCCAGACATGTCTCTAAAGGCAAGGGAAACAAAAGCAAAGATGAACTACTGGGACTTCATCAAGATAAAAAGCTCCTGCCGAGCAAAGGAAATAATCAACAAAACTAAAAGGCAACCTATAGAATCCAAGAAGATATTTGCAAATAACATTATAGATAAAGGGCTGGTATCCAATATCTATAAAGAACTTCTCAAACTCAACACCCAAAAAACAAAATCCAGTCAAGAAATGGGCAGAAGACATGAGCAGACACTTCTCCAAGAAGACACACAAATGCCCAACAGACATAGGATAAAATGCTCCATATCACTTGCCACCAGGGAAATACAAATCAAAACCACAATGAGATACCACCTCACACCAGTCAGAATGGCTAAAATTAAAAAGATAGGGAACAATAAATGTTGGCAAGAATGTGGAGGAAGGGGAACCCTCCTACACTGTTGGTGGGAATGCAAGCTGGTACAGTCACTCTGGAACAGTATGGAGTTTCCTCAAGATGATAAAAACAGAGCTACCCTATGACCCAGCAATTGCACTACTTGGTATTTACCCCATAGACACAGAGGTAGTGAAAAGAAGGGGTACCTGCATCCCAATGTTCATAGCAGCAATGTCCACAATAACCAAACTTATGGAAGGAGCCCAGGTGACAATGGACAGATGAATGGATAAAGATGTGGTTCATATATATAACGCAATATTACTCAGCCATCAGAAAAGATGAATACCTACCATTTGCATCAACATGGATGGAACTGGAGGGTGTTACTCTGGGTGAAATAAGTCAATCAGAGGAAGACAATTATAAGGTCTCACCCATGTGTGCAATATAAGGAATAGCACAGAGGATCATAGGGACATGGTGGGGGAAACATGAATGGGAAGAAATCAGAGAGGGAGACAAACCATATGAGACTCTTGACTCTGGGAAACAAATTGAGGGTTGCAGAAAGGGAGGTGGGTGGCAGGATGGGGTACCTGGGTGATGTGCATTAAAGAGGGCACGTGTGGTGATGAGCACTGGGTGTTATACTCGACTAATGGATCACTGAACATTACCTCAAAAACTAATGATGTACTATACCTTGACTAATTGAATTTAAATTTAAAAATTTGAAAAACTTAAGAAAAAAGGAAAGAAAGATGAGTCATGACAATGAATACCACAAAATACAAAAGATCATAAGAGAGTATGACGAGCAAGTAGAGGCCAACACACTGGACAACCTGGAAGAAATGGATAAGTTCCAACCAACAACCTAGAAAAACTGAACCATGAAGGAAAAATATTTAAACAGACTGATCACTAGTAAAAGCAATGATTCGATAATCAAAAACCTCCCAACAAATGTCCAAGACGAGAAAGTTTCACTGAGGAGTTCAACCAGACAGAAGAATTACCAGCCCTTCTCAAACTCTTCAAAAAATAGGAGAGGAGGGCATATGTCCAAACTCATTTTATGAAGCCAGCATTACACTGCTACCAAACAAGACAAGGACACCACAAGGAAAGGCCAATGTCCCTCATGAACAGAGATGCAAAAATCCTCAACAAATTAGCAGCAGCCTGAATTCAACAATACATCAGGAAAACCACACAACACGATCAAGTGGGATCTGTTCCAGGCGTGCGAAGATGATTCCACGTCTGCACATCAGCCAATGGGATACACCACCTTCACCAGATAAAAGATGAAAATCATATGGTTGTTACAACAGACGCAGAAAGAACACTTAACAAGACTCAATATGCATTTATGATAAAAACTTTAAACCATTTGGGTATGGAGGGAATATTCCTCAACACAAGGGCCATATACGAAAAGCCCATAGCTGACATCATACTCAAGGGCTAAAAGCTGAAAACTTCTCCACTAAGATCAAGAACAAGACAAAGAGGGGCGCCTGGGTGGCACAGTCGTTAAGCGTCTGCCTTCAGCTCAGCGCGTGATCCTGGAGTTCTGGGATCGAGCCCCACATCAGGCTCCTCCGCTGGGAGCCTGCTTCTTCCTCTCCCACTCCCCCTGCTTGTGTTCCCTCTCTCGCTGGCTGTCTCTGTCAAATAAATAAATAAAATCTTAAAAAAAAAAATTAAAAAAAAATAAAATCTTTAAATAAACAAAAAGAAAAACACCTTTGGGAATCCAGATAAAAAGACCAACTCACTCATAAGGGAAAGATTTTTACTTGCACTTTTTGGACAGCAACACTTTACAACAGAATCACTGAGGGAATTTAAGATATTCAAGGAAAAAATGTAGGTCAAGGATTTTATATCCATATAAATTGGCTTTGAAATATGAAGGCTGCAGCTAATCTGCTGAGCATGGATATCATGAAGACTTCCTAAGGAATCTACTAGAAATAAGCCTCAGGTAGCCAAAAGACTGGAGGACTATGGCCTTGTGGCAGTGATCGTTAACAGCTACTTCATCACAAAAAGAGACAATTAAAAACGTATGTGCCTCCAGATAGAAGAACACACCATCACCTATGAAAGTCTTGTCCCTAAGTTCAAAATCTGAATTTAATGGAGCTTCTAGGTCCAACTACCAATACCAATATAAAGAGAGGGATATTTATTAAACAACAA
>NW_023178313.1:10507-10661 GCF_002007445.2 Ailuropoda melanoleuca
TGATACTTGATAGGTTTCCAGATCGAGAAGACCAGAGATAAGAGGGAAATAGTACCCTGTATGAAACAACAAGGGATTTGGGATCAATTTGGGGATCCCACTTAGGTTTCTGACACTAAAATCCTCTGTGACTCGTATCATCTGAGTCCCTGTC
>NW_023178313.1:10766-11882 GCF_002007445.2 Ailuropoda melanoleuca
AAGAACAGGTGCTCAGGAAGCCGTAATTGCTATTGGGTCTATTCTTTTCCAGAAGAAAGAACACATGTTGAATCCATATTTCTAATAGACGACTCACAAGATGATTTTCAAACCTGAGGGAAGGCCAAGAAGTTGCTATTGTGTCATATTTCACTCAGAAATCATGTTATTAGACTGGTGAGGATGATATGATAACCACATCATCACTGAGAGTGGGTAGCTTCTAATTGCCATATGGCCATGTGGACCCCCTTAGCTCAGGGCCACCAGAAAGGGCAGCTGGGGAGGGGGAACCGTCATCACTAGGAGTGGGGAGCTTCCCATTTCCATATGGCCATGTTGACCCCCTTAGCTCAGGGCCACCAGAAAGGACAGCTGAGGGGGACCACAGGCCAAGGCTACCAGGTGTGGCTGGGGCAGGCAGAACTCTGACTTAAGGCTCAACTCCTGTCTAGGTTATTATAATGCGCTTCACAAATAATGTGCCATTGTGTGTGAGCCCTTATGTAGAAAAGGTTCAGAATTTCCATTGAGATTCCCTCTCTGACATTTAGGATATGTAGCAAACTTACATTTAACTTTTAAACATTGAAGGACTTCCTGGTTTTCTTTTCGCTATGACTGTGGCTCAATTCCCCTGTGGTCTAAGAATAGAATCTAGTTAATTTCAGGGTTTAAAATTTGTAGACTTGATTCGTGGCCCAACATATCGTCCATTTGGGTAAATAGTCTATGACCACTTGAAAANCCACTTGAAAATAATGATTCTTCACTTACTATGGAATGTTCCATATATGTAAATTAGGTCACATTTTTTACCGATGTTTTGTCTGCTTTTTCCTTTTTTTTTTAATTTTATTATTATATTATCTTAGTCACCATACAGTACATCCCCGGATTCCGATGCAAAGTTCAATGCTTCATTAGTAGCATATAGCACCCAGTGCACCATGCAATATGTGCCCTCCTTACTACCCATCACCAGTCTATCCTATTCCCCCACCCCCTCCCCCCTGAAGGCTTCAGTANCCTGAAGTCTTCAGTATGCTTCTCATAGTCCATAGTCTCTCATATTTCATTCCCCCTTCTGATTACCCCCCTTTCTTTATCCCTTTC
>NW_023178314.1:0-3305 GCF_002007445.2 Ailuropoda melanoleuca
CAAACACGCATACAATGGCATGAACACAAACGGTAGCGAGCCAACGTGGGCAGAGACACATGCATTCACACGCGTATGACAGCACCCACCGGTGAGCACGCTGGAGCGCCCAGGCACACACCACAAGCATATTCCGAGGGCGCAGACAGGTCCACCCGGCAGACACACCCCCAGACACACACACACACCCACGCACACACGCATACACCAGCACATGCACAGGCTCACGCGCACGCTCACGCGAGCACCCACTTAGAGTTTAGCTGCTGAGCAAAGGTGCCTGCCTTCTNCTGCCTTCTTCTACTGCTGCCTTCTCCCCATCCCCCGGCCTCTCCGTCCTAAGCTACCTGTGCTCGACTCTAGGTCCCACAGGGGTCCACCTGCAGAGGGTTACAGTCCCGGCGGGGGGGGCCCTCAGACCGGCACACGCAGACATGGGTGCCAGGCCAGTGACTCCCCTCCCCCAGGCCTGGGCTTCCCCATCTATAGGAAGAGGAAGCCCCCCCCTGCTGGGACAACATGCGGAGGTGGGCGCAGAGTGGGTTCTCCCTAATGGCAGTGGCCATCCTTCCTCGTCTGTAGGGCTGGAGCCCCACTGCCCCTCCCCAGCCCCGGAACACACAGGACCCACCTGCACAGGCCTGGGCAGGGGCGTTTAAGGGCTTCCCGGCCTCACAGTCCCTGCGCTGGGCTGCCCCCGCCCCCCAGGCCCCATCCCCCGACTGGCTCTCACAGCAAGAACACGCCACATTTATGCCCGCGATGCTGTCGGTAGGCCAGCCAGGGATCCAGGGGTGGCCGCCAGGGCTGGGGCCTCTCCACTCGCTGCAGCCTCTCCACGTCCTCGGGCAGCATCACGTGCACCATGTGTGTCCCTCCCACGTCGTACCTGTGGGACAAAGCTCAGAGCCCTGTTCGGGGGGCCGTGTCCTCCCCTGGGCCTCACTCTGCAGAACCAAGCCCGCCTGCCTCCTGTTGGCCTCCCTTCTCCCCAGACTGTGACCAGTGGCTCCAAGCAGGCGCTCCCTCCCGCTGTCTGACCCAGGAAGACTCTTCTGCTCTGTTGTCTGTGGTCTCAGCAGCCAGCCGGGGAGGGCTCCGTCCTCACCAAGAGCCGCGGCGACCATGGTCCAAGGCACAGAGCAGCCACCGCTCAGCTCCCACCCTGCCTTCCAAGGATGCGCGCAGAGCACAGGCCACAGGTGCCCGGCTGGGGTGTGGCTGTGCGCGTGCGCGGCGCCTGGCGAGGCCTCAGCAGCCAGTAGGGACCAATGGTGAGGGCGCTCTCCCCGAGACCGGCAGGAAGGGCTTTACCTGAAAATGGGCCCCAGCTCCTGGAAGGTCCGGTGCATCTCCAGGTGAAGGTTCTCAGAGCCCTGCGCCCTCCAGATCTGCAGCACCCTCATCCACTTGTTGCCGGGACACCGGGGTATGGCTTCGAAGGGCAGAACGGCCTTGGGGGCTGGAGCGGCTCTGGTGCCCAGTGCGCGTGCCCAGCTCAGGGACAGCCGGCGCCCTGCCAGCCACCCCCGTGCCTTTGCCCTGAATGCCATTCTGATGCTCCCTCTGCCCCCGGTCAGCGCAATCCTTTTATCTCGCCTGGAGGCCTGGACCGGACGACTTGATCACGTCATGGGAGAAGCTGTCCCTGGACCAGGCCAGGGGACCCGGGGCAGGGGTCAGGGCTGGAGGCCTCCAGCTGGAGGAGGAGGAAAGAGATGAATGGGCGCCTCGTCTCGCACTTACGCAAGGCTTGCTGGCGGGTGGGTGTCGAGAGCAAGTGCAGGGTCTGGACTGGGGGCTCAGTGGGGTTGGGTGGAGGTAGGGGGCTCAGTGGGGGAAGGGAGCAAGATGGATGGGTCCCTTATCTTATCAAGAGATGAGAGGGGCCTGGGCTATTTTCCTCTCCTTTCTACAAGGACCCGGAGCAGGAAGGGGTGGGAGGGCATTAATCCCATTAACCCATGGGCCTTTTCGGACCTCCCTTCCCCAGGCCCAAGGCCGGCTGCAGGAGCCCGAGCCGGGATCCGTGAGCCGACAAGGGTCCCCGCCAGGGAGAGCCCTCAGTCCCATGAGGGTAGTTAGGGGAATCCACAGACCCAGCTGGGGATGGCACTGATGTGGCCGAGGCCCTGTCTGTCAGGCCTGGCTCACGAGCAGGGGGTGCCCAGGACACGAGGGTCACTGATGGGGTGGCCTGCAAGCCACTCCCGGGGCAGGGAAGGAGAGGCACAGCTCGCCTTGGCCCATGCTTGGCCGCCCCGCCCGGTCTGTGCTCAGTGCCCAAGCCCTCCTTTCTCATCCGTGGGAAGCGTGCTCTCGGGGGTGCAGACTCGGAGCTCAGGCCAGGGACCGCAGGATCGAGTCTGTAATGGGGGGTGTGGGCACGGGCTCCCCGCCCTCTGGAGGGTGGACCCACAGTTTGGGGTTCCAGGGCATCTATCTCCCCGCCGCCTGCCGGCACTCCCACGAGGTAGCTATCGCCGTCATTGTTCTCATGTTCAGAGGAGGGGACAGAGGCCCCGGGCTTCCGCCACGTCCGAGGGTCCCCCCTCCAACCGAATCTGTTCCCTGCTTCTGCCCCTTCCATGGGCCGAGGGTGGGAGGGGGCTCTTCAGGTGGGGCGGCCGAGGAGTCAGAACTGCCAAGGCCCCTTCGGCAAGCTGAGATGTGCGTGGTGCCTCCACCCTGGACGGTGGACAAGCTGTCCTCAGGCAGAGAGGCAGGCTGGAGCCACGCTGGCCCAGGCCTCGCTAGACACTCCTGCTGCCCGTCCCTGCCCGTGGGCCCTCCACCCCCAGCCCCTCGCGGCCTCTCTGCTCTGTTCTTGGGCTTGTCAGGGCTGACGCCCGGGGCCAGCTTTCCGTGTCCCCCCACAGCCTGCCACGAGGAAGCTGGGCATCTGGGGGGCCCGGGGCAAGCCTCTCCTGGCCAGAGGAACCCTGGAGCTGGCTCCAACAGGGAGGCGCCCTCAGCAGCCACTCCTCTACTGGCCCCAAAGCCCCGGAGCCTCCCAGCACCCCAGGCCCGAGACCCAGGAGCAGGTCCTAGAAAAACCTTCCTGCGAAGCCTCCTCCTCCGTGGACACACAGGGGGGCTCGGTGCTGCCGCTCCCCGTGGCCCCACCGGCCTGGCAGGCCCTCCCGTGGGGGGCGTGTGGGGGGATGTCTCCTCTGTGTCAGAGCTGGGAGCCAAGGGGCCACGTGGGCCCAGGCCGGCCAGCCCCAAGAGCAGGAGGGGGCCCAGGAGGAACGTCCCCAGCCCTGACACTGCCCGGCCCTGCTGAGGGCATGCCAGTGCGGGAT
>NW_023178315.1:0-1000 GCF_002007445.2 Ailuropoda melanoleuca
CTATTCATGAATGATGATGATAGTGCTAAGATGGTCCCTGTATTGTGCTGTTTCTGATGGACATGTTTTTTACTTTTTGGTTCCATTGCCACCGTCAGTTTTGTTAGGATTTACCCAGGAAGCAAACATTTCGTTAGAAGCGGGTTTTGGCCAAATTATGTTCCTCAGGGCTGTGTTCCCCGGGTTTCACTCACAGTACCAAGCACCTTGATACATGTTCCACCTTCCATAAGGCCGATTTGACTTCAAAGGCTTTATCTTGATACTTTGTTTCTTGGTTCTATGTGCTGGATCCTTCCCAGGCCCATACACCCAATGTGGAATCAGGGTCCCCAGTGAAAAGGCTAATGTTAGCTGGTGGTGTTTTCCTGGACGCTCTGGTTTATTACCAAAAGGAAGGGCACTGAGTCCTCAAAATTTCTGAACTTTTTCTTTCATACTCCCTTATTATGAAGGATGATGTTCATTGATATTACCCTGGATTTTGTGGGGTCAGACACCACTCTGTGGCACTCTTGTCAGGCTTCCATGACAACTTTCCCTCATGTTTCCCTATTCAAGTAGGATGATGATAGTGGTAAGACGGACGCTGTACGTTGCTGTTTCTGACGGACATGTTTTTGGCCTTTTCTTTCCATTGCAACCAGCAGTTTTGATAGGATATACCAAGGAAGCAAACATTTCGTTGGATGCGGGGTTGGCCAAAATATGTGTCTCAGTGCTGTGTTCCTCGGGTTTCACTCACGGTACCAAATCACCTTGATTCCTGTTCCACCTTCCATAAGGCCAANTGCTGATGTGACCTCAAGGGCTTTATCCTCATAGTTTGTTTCTTGGTTCTAAGTGCTGGATCCTTCCCTGACCCAAACACCCAATGTGGAATCGGGGTCCCCAGTGAAAAGGCTGATGTTAGCTGGAGGTGTTTTCCTAGACCCTCTGCTTTATAACCAATAAGAAGGGTGCTGAGTCCCCGAAAATCCTGAAACTTTTCATTCATGCT
>NW_023178316.1:0-2484 GCF_002007445.2 Ailuropoda melanoleuca
AGAGCAGAGCAGGCAGCGAGGGGGGTCTGGCGCGGGGCCGAGCGGGCTGTCCCCACGGCGGGGGCGCAGGGACGTAGGGATGCAGGGGCGCAGGGCCGGCCTGCTGCCTAGTGCGACCTGTACGCGGGGCTCCAGAGCCCCGACGGCGGGCTGGCTCGGCAGCTGGGAGGCAGTGCGTTGAAAGGCATCGGCGACGAGGCAGAGAAATCTAGGGTGGAAGGAGTCGAAGTGAGTCACAGAGCAAATGGGAGAGCTCGGGTTCCTTGGGGATTCCTCAGTGCCAGAGCCACCACGGCCCCTGATGGAAGTGTCAGCTGCCCACCTCAGCCACATCTCCCCCAATGCCCCAGGCAGCCCCTGGCCAGTAGTGTGATGTCACCCAAGGGATGGGTGACAGCCGGACATGCAGAGAGGCCTGGAGGGTAAGCCCTGACCTCCCACAGCAGACCTGTGGGAGAGAGCAAGTAGCAGGTCTCAGGACCACATGGAAGCGTCCACGGGTCCGCAGGGCATGCAGGGAGGAGGGCCTGTCCATCTGGGCAGGAACAGCTCCTTGAACAAAGACTCCCATGTGAGCAGAAGAGTCTGGAGTGTTTAAGAGATAGTGCCAAAACTCCACAGTGGCTCCAACACACAGAGGGAGGGGTGCACTGGGAGACGGGGTTAGAAAAGGTGAGTGCCCGCTGCAAGGGTGGCTGGGGGACATTTGTNACGGCCCCTGATGGAAGTGTCGGCTGCCCACCTCAGCCACATCTCCCCCAATGCCCCAGGCAGCCCCTGGCCAGTAGTGTGATGTCACCCAAGGGATGGGTGACAGCCGGACATGCAGAGAGGCCTGGAGGGTAAGCCCTGACCTCCCACAGCAGACCTGTGGGAGAGAGCAAGTAGCAGGTCTCAGGACCACATGGAAGCGTCCACGGGTCCGCAGGGCATGCAGGGAGGAGGGCCTGTCCATCTGGGCAGGAACAGCTCCTTGAACAAAGACTCCCATGTGAGCAGAAGAGTCTGGAGTGTTTAAGAGATAGTGCCAAAACTCCACAGTGGCTCCAACACACAGAGGGAGGGGTGCACTGGGAGACGGGGTTAGAAAAGGTGAGTGCCCGCTGCAAGGGTGGCTGGGGGACATTTGTGGTTCTAGGGGTCCAGGATGCATGAGGGATCTTGTCACCCAGGAAAATGCATCCATATACAAAACTGTTCTCGTCCAAAAAATTCAGTTTCTTTGAAGCCTGGCCATGCCCCCTTAGGCTCATTAGACACCTGTTCAGGGGAGAGAACCCTGTGATGGAACACAGAAGACATAAGGGCTGCCATGCACCCTCATGGTCGGCACTGCACTTCTCACAGAGAGAAGTGTCCCCTGGAGCCATACAGGGTCACCAGACCTCAGAGTCACCAGAGACAACTGGACTATGAAGAGGAATGGCCCTCATGATTCTTCTCCCTCTGGGAGATCCGTCATCAGGACTGTCCAAACCCTCACCTCTGAATCAGCCGGCCCAACCCAGCTTAGAGCCCTCTGAGGCAGTCCCAGCAGCGGGGAGCCAGTCCCAGCAGTGGGGAGCCAGTCCCAGCGAGCACAGTGGCAGAGACAGCTTCCTCCGGGCCACCAGCCCACTGCCCTGCACGGTTCTGCCTGGGGAAAGCTCTCCTCCCCCAGGACCGGCATACCATTCCCCCTCACCACCTCCCCGATCTGCCTTCTGGACCTCATACCTCAGCTGCAACTCTTTCCCAGGGCCAGAGCTTCTGAGACTTGGGGTTCAGGGTCCTGATGTCCACTTCCTCCCTCAGGACCCCTCCCTCTCAGCCCCAGGCCTGCCTGACTGCATCCACGGCGGGGGCGGGGGGAGCTACTCACAGTGGGGGCTGTGGTGAGGGCCGGCTCGGGGGGAGAGGGCTGGAGGTACGGTGAGCTCCCGGGACGCGCAGATCGTGTGGTAGGCTGCAAGACCACGTGGCTGGTTAGAATCAGGGTGGGGGGGGTGCAGAGCAAGCCAGGACACACGAACGATGCGGCCCACCTCACCTATGATCATGACAGCGGTCCCAGCCAGCAGGGCAAAAAGCGTGAAGAACATTACTTGGTAGGAGTCCAGGAAGTGCTGGAAGAGGCTGGCTCCGTCTGCAAGCAATGGAAAGATAAGTCACCAGAGCAACACGCAGAGTTGCCTCGTGTCTGCGTGCGTGGCCAGAGGGTGAGCTGGCCTGTTCGAGGCCTGGGGCAGCATCTGGTCCTGTGGGGCGCGCGCCCCGGTGCTCCGTCCTATTCCATCCTCGGCCACTTGAACCGACCCAGTTCCACCCGAGGCCCTGCTTCCTTGGAGGTGGTCTCAGTTTCCATACCCATTCCGAGGAAGAACAGACCTGCCTGGGGGAGTCAGAGGGTGGGGGCTGCCCGGGAGGCAGCCAGGCTGCCTGGGAAGGCAAGGCATTGTTGAAAATGTCAAGCCATGAACTGCACTGCTCATGACAATAGAAGTC
>NW_023178317.1:0-743 GCF_002007445.2 Ailuropoda melanoleuca
CCAAATCTGATCTTTCTAGGATTCACTGGGACACTTGGTCAAATGTCCATAGGCTCCTGGTCTAGGTTCCTCCATAGTAAATTCCTCTAGTCCTGCTCAGACATGGCAGCCACCAGAGTCCCGAACCCTGGCTTTCTATGCTAGACCCACTAGGCTCCCAGGCCATGATCCTTCAATTAGTGCCTATCTCTGGAGCTTACACAGCCCCACTCAGCCTTGTGCCACGCTTACCCCTGTGACTCCTGAATCTCTTGGGGCACCTCCCTGGGGCACTGTCCCTTGTCACTCTTCCCCAGGAAGTAATGATACAGGGTTCATGGAATCCGTAAAATATTCCCTCGTGATGGCAGTATTGCACCAGAAACGTCAACCTGCTCCTCCACCCCTCCACCCTTTCTTAAAGAAAAAAACACCAATCTCTGTCTAGCCTGGCTCACACAATTAGTTCAGCATTTTGACCACAAGGGAGTGGAGCCACACCTCAAAGTCTGCAAAGCCTGGTCTCTAGCATCCTCTCAGCCTGTCTTCATGACCAAAAAGCAGTGACTGTCCATCAAAGCACCCAAGCACAGGACCCAAAAGTATTCATGGCTGCTTCTTTAGCACTCAACAAATGCCTCAGACTTCGGGAAANAGAAAAAAACACCAATCTCTGTCTAGCCTGGCTCACAGAATTAGTTCAGCATTTTGACCACAAGGGAGTGGAGCCACACCTCAAAGTCTGCAAAGCCTGGTCTCTAGCA
>NW_023178318.1:0-1961 GCF_002007445.2 Ailuropoda melanoleuca
CCCGCCCAGAAGAGTGAATGTCTAGGCCATTCAAGGCTGTAGTCTTCAGCAATTGGTGGTTAGATCAGGTGTGGAGCACCCAAGTGTGCTAACTCACTTCCTCCCTTGACCATTTGGAATTGGGTGAATGATGTGGATGGTCAGCACAGAGGAGATGATACTGTGGGAGCTGTGGAGTGGCCCTCATTGTCCCTTATGCACCCAGAAGGTGGAGGAAACCAGTCTATAGAAACAGTGATGACGAAGAGATGGTGAGAGGTGGAAAGAGACTTCTGTCTGAATTCTTAATGCATCTCAGTTTCTGATTTCCAGAAATTTCTTCAAACCTAGCTTCATTTCCGACCTTGATTTTTTTTTATTATGTTAGTCACCATACAGTACTTCATTAGTTTTTGATANCTTGACCATTTGGAATTGGGTGAATGATGTGGATGGTCAGCACAGAGGAGATGATACTGTGGGAGCTGTGGAGTGGCCATCATTGTCCCTTATGCACCCAGAAGGTGGAGGAAACCAGTCTATAGAAACAGTGATGACGAAGAGATGGTGAGAGGTGGAAAGAGACTTCTGTCTGAATTCTTAATGCATCTCAGTTTCTGATTTCCAGAAATTTCTTCAAACCTAGCTTCATTTCCGACCTTGATTTTTTTTTATTATGTTAGTCACCATACAGTACTTCATTAGTTTTTGATATAGTGTTCCGTGATTCATTATTTGTGTATAACACCCAGTGCTCATTGCAATATGTGCCCTCCTTAATACCCATCACTGGGCTAACCCTTCCCCCACCTCAAGACCCTCAGTTTGTTTCCTGGAGTCCATAGTCTTTCATGGTTCATCTCCCCCTTTGATCCCCCCCCCCTTCATTTTTCCCTTCCTTCTCCTAATGTCCTCTGTGCTATTCCCTATGTTCCACATATGAGTGAAACCATATGATAATTGTCTTTCTCTGATTGACTTATTTCACTTAGCATAATCCCCTCCAGTGACATCTATGTCCATGCAAATGGTGGGTATTCATCCTTTCTGATGGCTGAGTAATATTCCATTGTGTATATGGACCACATCTTCTGCTATGAACATTGGGGTGCATGTGCCCCTTCTTTTCACTACATCTGTATCTTTGGGGTAAATACCCAGTAGTGCAATTGCTGGGTCATAGGGTAGCTCTATTTTTAACTTTTTGAGGAACCTCCATACTGTTTTCCAAAGTGGCTGTACCAACTTGCATTTCCCCCAAACAGTGTAAGAGGGATCCCCTTTCTCCACATCCTCTCCAACATTTGTTGTTTCCTGTCTTGTCAATTTTTGCCATTCTGACTGGTGTAAGGTGGTATCTCAATGTGGTTTTAATTTGAATTTCCTTGATGGCTAATGATGTGGAGCATTTTTTCCTGTGTCTGTTAACCATTCATATGTCTTCTTTGGAGAAGTGTCTGTTCATGTCTTCTGCCCATTTTTTGACTTGATTATTTGTTTTTTTAGGTGTTGAGTTTGAGAAGTTCTTTATAGATCTTAGATACGAGCCCTTTATCTGTAATGTCATTTGCAAATATCTTCTCCCATTCCATGGGTTGCCTCTTTATTTTGTTGACTGTTTCCTTTGCTGTGCAGAAGCTTTTTATCTTGATGAAGTCCCAAAAGTTCATTTTTGCTTTTGTTTCCCTTGCCTTTGGGGATGTGTTTTGAAAGAAGTTGCTGTGGCCAATGTTGAAAAGGTTACTGCTTATCTNTGTGTTTTGAAAGAAGTTGCTGTGGCCAATGTTGAAAAGGTTACTGCTTATCTTCTCCTCTAGGATTTTCTGGATTCCTGTCTCACATTGAGGTCTTTCATCCATTTAGAGTTTATCCTAGTGTGTGGTGTAAGAGAATGGTCAAGTTTCATTCTTCTGTATATAACTGTCCAATTTTCCCAGCACCATTTATTGAAGAGACTGTCTTTTTTTCCAGTGGATATTTTT
>NW_023178319.1:0-980 GCF_002007445.2 Ailuropoda melanoleuca
GTGATAAAGGCAGGGAGGTGCCTTCGATGTCAGTAAGGCTGGAACATAGGGAAAGGTCGGAAGAGCATAAACTCGTGAAGCCGGGAGAGGCAAGACTGCTAACGTAGAGCCCTGCAGGGCATGTAGGGATTTGGGACTTTATCCCAAAGACGTGGAGAAGTCAGTGAGGGGATGGGCTATCAGATGCCTACTACTCCAAGATTGTTCTGGCCGTGCAGCAGACAGTGGAATCCACAGGCTACTATCCCGGTGTCCCGCAGCCTCCCTCTCGTCCCCTTGATTGGATCACCAAATGTCTGCAGCACTCAGGTTTTGCTTGCTTCCCTAGGATTATTTTCCATGCCAGAGCAAGAAGTCATGATCCCTCCTGGAGTAGAGATTGCCTGAAGCCAACTGGCTGCACCCCTGAAACGGGGGGTGTTGAGTGCGGAAAATGAGCCTTGGCCCTGGCTTCTGAGTGTTCGAGGACAAGTGATCAATGTTTAGTGGGTGACCCAGAGGGCTGAGCACCTGGCAGAACAACAGCTTCAGGGTTCTGAGGGGTAGAAAATGCACCGAAGTGGTTGAATTAAATGCACTCATCTTCTCCCTGTGTGTACTTCATTGCCACCCACTTGATCTGCTAGCAAGTTACTTGGATTCTAAGTCGTCGTCGTCATCGTCGTCGTCGTCTTCTTCTTCTTCTCCTCCTCCTCCTCCTCCTCCTTCTCCTCCTTCTTCTCATTCTACTCCTCCTCCTCCATTTATTTTATTTATTTGACAGAGAGAGAACACAAGCAGGGGGAGCTGCAGGCAGAGGGAGAAGGGGANAGGGGGAGCTGCAGGCAGAGGGAGAAGGGGAGCCTGACTCAGGACTCCATCCCAGGACCCTGGGATCATGACCTGAGCTGAAGGCAGATGCTTAACTGCCTGAGCCACCCAGGCGCCCAGATTCTAAGTCTTTCTAAAGACCAGCTCCACCCTGAGGAGTAAGACCTTTG
>NW_023178320.1:0-5332 GCF_002007445.2 Ailuropoda melanoleuca
TTTCCCCTGGGAAGCCATTTGACCCTAGACTTTTTTTCTTTGGAGATTTTTGATTACTGATTCCATTTCTTTTCTGGAAATGGGTCTATTCAAATTTGCTATTTCTTCCTATTTCAATTTTGGTAGTTTGTAGTTTCTAGGAATTTGTCCATTTCTTCCAGATTGCCTAGTTTGTTGGCGTATAATTTTTCATAATATTCTCTTAAAATTGTTTGTATTTCTGTGGTATTGGTTGAGATCTCTCCTCTTTCATTTGTGATTTTATTTATTTGGGTCCTTTCTCTTTTCTTTTTGATAAGTCTGGGTAAGGGTTTATCAATATTATTAATTCTTTCCAAGAACCAGCTCTTAGTTTCATTGATCTGTTCACTACTGTTGGATTGTTTTTTGGGGAGGGAAGGTTCTATATAATTTATTTCTGCTCTAATCTTCACCATTTCCCTTCTTTTGCTGGCTTTAGGCTTTATTTGCTATTCCTTTTCTAGCTCCTTTAGGCATAAGTTTAGGTTGTGTATTTAAGACTTTTCTTGCTTCTTAAGGTAGGCCTGTATTGCTATGTACTTCCCTCTTAGGACTGCCTTTGCTGCATCCCAAAGGTTTTGGACTGTAATGCTTTCATTTTCATTTGCTTCCATGTATTGTTTTAATTCTTCTATAATTTTCTGGTTAACCCATTCATTCTTTAGTAGGATGCTCTTTAACCTCCATGTATTCGTGGACTTTCCAAATTTTTTCTTGTGGTTGACTTCCAAGTTTCATAGTGTTGTGGTCTGAAAACATGCACGGTATGATCTCAAGCTCTTGTACTTTTTGATTGCTGATTTGGGACTCAGTATGTGATCTATCCTGAAGAGTGTTCCATGTGCACTCTAGAAGAATGTGTATTCTGCTGCTGAAATGCTCTGAATATATTTGTTAGGTCCATCAGGTCCAGTGTGTCATTGAAAGCCATTGATTCCTTGTTGATTTTCTGCTTAGATGATTTGTCTATTGCTGTGAGTGGGGTGCTAAAGTCCCCTACTATTATTATATTGTTGTCAATGAGTTTCTTTATGTTTGTTATTAATTGATTTATATATTTGGCTCCTCCCATGTTGGGGGCATAAATATTTACAACTGTTAGATCTTCCTGGTAGATAGACCCCTTTGTTATGATATAATGTCTTCATCTCTTGGTACAGTCTTTGGTTTAAAATCTAGTTTGTCTGATATAAGTATGGCTACTCCATCTTTCTTTTGATGTTGCTTAACATGATAGATCGTTGTTCATCCCCTCACTTTCAGTCGGCAGGTATCTTTAGGTCTAAAATGAGTCTCTTGTGGGCAGCATCTAGATGGGTCTTGTTTTTTTATCCATTCTTATACACTATGTCTTTTGATTGGAGCATTTAGTCCCTTACATTCAGAGTGATTATTGCTATGTATGAATTTAATGCCATCGTGTTACCTGTAAAGTTGGTATTTCTGTTCCATTCTAGTCTTTGTTGCATTTGGTCTTTTTTTCCCCACTCAAAGATTCCCCTTTAATATTTCTTGTAGGGCTGGTTTAGTGGTCACAAACTCCTTTAGTTTTTGTTTGTTTTGGAAACTCTTTATTTCTCCTTCTATTCTGAATGACAACCTTGCTGGATAAAGTATTCTTGGCTGCATATTTTTCCCATTTAGCATATTGAATATATCCTGCAACTGTCTTCTGGTCTGTAAAGTTTCTGTGGACAGATTTGTGAACCTGAGCTGACTTCCTTTATACGGTAAGGACTTTTTTCCCTTACTGCTTTCAGGATTCTTTCCTTGTCTGTGTATTTTGTGAATTTGACTATGATAAACCTTGGCAGTGGTTGGCTTTTGTTGAATTTAATGGGAGTGCTTCTTGTCCTTTCCTTCCCCAGTTTAGGGAAGTTTTCAGCTACAATTTGCTCGAATAAACTTTCTGCCCCTTTTTCTCTCTTCTTCTTCTTCTGGAGTTCCTATGATAAGAATGCTATTATGCTTTAGGTATCACTGAATTCCCAAAGTCGGCATTTGTGATACAATACCCTTATTTCCCTCTTCTTTTCAGCTTAATTATTTTCCGTAATTTTATCTTCTATATCACTAATTCATTCCTCCGTTTCATCCATCCTCATTGTCATGGCATCTAGTCAGGTTTGCATCTCAGTTATAGCATTTTTAATTTTAGCCTAACTTTTAGTTCTTTTATCTCTGCAGTAAGGGATTCTCTAGTGTCTTCTATGCTTTTTTCAAGCCCAGCTAGTACCCTTATACTTGTTTTAATATCTAGTTCAGACATCTTACTTATATCTGTATTGATTGAATCCCTTGCCATTATTTCTTTCTGTTCTTTCTTTTGGGGTGAATTCCTCCATCTTGTCATTTGATCTAGGTCACTGTTTTTGTGTGTGATTTTTTAGGAAATCTTGTTATATTCCTGCTCCTGAGATCAATGGCTGTATTAAGGAGAGGTACAAAAAAAAGCAGGGGGGGGGGCCTATAAGAACTCTGCTGTTGTGTTTTGGCTGCTCCTACCCTCAGGTCAGTCCTCTGAAGAGTTTCTTTTTGCCTGCAGTATTGGGGAAGGGTGTTTGGACCTTGTCCACTGTGTGGCAAGTTTTAACTAGGTATGTTTTGATCTGGTTGTTGAAAAAAACTAGATCCAAAAGAAGAAGAAGAAGAAGAAAAAGAAAAAGAAGAAGAGGGGGAGGAGGGCGAGGAAGGAGGGGGAGGGAGGAGGAGATAAGTCCTACTTATCCTAAAGTTAAAGCTTTGGGGTGCCTGGCTGGTTCAGTCGGCTAAACATCTGCCTTCAGCTCAGGTTATGAACTCAAGGTCATGCTCAGCAGGGAGTCTGCTTCTCCCTCTCCCTCTGCTGCTCCCCCTGATTGTGCTCTCTCTCTCTCTCTGTCAAGTAAATAAATAAAATATTTTTAAAACATAAAATAAATAAAGCTGAAGCTTTGTAGCACTCTGATTAGTCAACTTGGTGCATTTGAGGGGTTTGTGCTGGTCTTCTGGGGGAGGGACCTGCTGTGCTGATTCGCTGGTGGACTTGCCTTTGTGGAAATGCGCCTGCAGTGCAGGGCACAGGGGGAAGGGGTGTAGACAGCTCCAGTCTCTACTGGGGTGGTATGGGGGCTGTAGTGTTGCTCACTGAAGTTGATCGGTGCTGATGGGTGGGCAGATGCCATTTGCTTGATAGTATCACCCCACTCTCCCCCAGAGCAGGGAGTTCCTGCCTGCCGCTCTTCAGGAAGCTCTCACAGAAGAGCAAGCAATTACCCCTCTTGTGCCCCCAACTTCTGCCAGATCCTTGCCTTCACCTTTTCTGTGTCAGAGCTTTCTGCCTGCCAGGTGGCACAGTGCTCCTGTTTTACCTCAGGTGCGTGGCTAGATTTCAAAACTCCAAATTTTAGGGACCCACATGGTGGTAACCCATGCTGTTAGCCTGGGGGAGGATCTCACCACACTTATGCGATTTGCCAGTTTGTCCCAGAAAAGCAGTTGCCCTACCAAGCAGCAGTTCAGAGTTTATGGTAAAGCTCAGCAAAAAGCCAGCACCAACATGGATGGAACTGAATGGTATTATGCTGAGTGAAATAAGCCAATCAGAGAAAGAGAATTAGCATATGGTTTCACTCATGAGGAATATAAGAAACAGCACAGACGATCAGAGAAGCAAGGGAAAACTGAATGGGAAGAAATCAGAGAGGGAGACAAACCATGGGAGACTCTTAACTATAGGAAACAAACTGAGGGTTGCTGGAGCAGAAGTGTGTGGAAGAACGGGGTAACTGGGTGATGGACATTAAGGAGGGTATGTGACCTGATGAGCACTGAGTGTTATATGCAAATGATGAATTATTGAACTCTACGTCTGAAACTAATGATGTATTATATGTTGGCTAATTGAATTTAAATTAAAAGAAAAAAGCCAGCACCAAGGTTTGCTGCCCTCAGACAGTGTCTTAGTTCCTATGCTAGGGAAGAGAACAGCACGTTGGCACTGCCAGTTTTTCTGTCCCAGAAGAGGACATGCCACCACTCCAAATGTGCTCCAAGCAGGGGAAATGTTTCTCCCCATGTGACTTAGGGGATCTTCAGACTATGCTGCCTGCTCATGAGTCTCCGCCCTCCTTCCCCATTGGAGTACTGTCAAGCCTGCCAGGTGTGACCCTGATGATGGCACAGACCTTCAAAACTTCAGAGTTTGTGCTCCACTGCTTATAAAAACTTGGAGTAGTCAGCCCTTATCCTTTTCCAATCAATGGTTTTGGGGAAGAGTATTTCCCTATAATCCCCTGCCTGCTGCTTCTCTGTCTCTCTCTCTCTCTTTCTCACTCTTCTCTCCATGATCAGGGCTCCTTCCCCTCTGCCAGCACCTACAGCTCTTCTTTCTCCCAAATCAACTCTCCACAGGTCCTACCTTCCACAAGATGGTCATTTTTCTACCTGTAGATGTGGAGTTTTGTTCTCTTGGTCCTCTGATCAATTTCTTGGGTGTTCAGAATGATTTCATATTTATCTAGCCATGACTGAGGGACAAGGCAAGCTTAGGTCCCCCTACTCCTCTGCCATCTTAACTCCTTCCTCCTACACCTGCTAGGAGCTTTTTTGAATCATTCTTGCTAATGCTTCAATGCCCCATAAGCCTCAGGGGCAGGGGCATGCTTGGGCCCTTCCTGCCCCCATTCCTATCTGTTACACCTCCCCAACCTCAAGTGAAAGGCCTCGTTCTTTTAGATTCCTGCCATCCATCTATATCACCTTCTGGTTCCACTCAGACTGAGACACACAGCTCAGAACCTTCTCTCCACCCCAACCCCATCCATCATCCTGGGTGTTTTGAGCATGCATGAGGCCAACCACCCAACAAGCTGGCTTCTCAGTACCGTAATATCCTACTTCATGCCCTTTGCTCTTTCCTCTTCATGCCCATACAGATGCCTAACAATTGCCACCACTTAGAACTGTTTCATTTTTGAGGCTGTAAATTGACACATATCTCCCTCTGACCATTTTGACTTCATCTGCAGTGTTATTTCTCCATTATTTCTACTATACCTGCTTTATTACTCATTATAACTTCAAGGCCACAAGCCCTTTGACTTAATCCAGGCTATGAATCCCTGCCCAACTTAGCCTCCTTCTTTGTTCAGCTATGTCCATATCCCATCCCTTCTGCTAGAATACATCACACTGCCTCCTTCCTGGTTCTTTCCCTAGCACTTCTTAATAGAACTGCTGCTGCCTGTCTGCCTTCACCTGAAGAGATGGGGCCACCAAGTGACACCCCATCACCTCACCTGGACCCAAAACACTGCCTCATAAGGCTGTT
>NW_023178321.1:0-693 GCF_002007445.2 Ailuropoda melanoleuca
TGGCTTTTCTTCATCTGATACAGACTGGGATGATGTCATTTGACAAAGGTGATGTTTCATCATTGATTAGTGTTTTCATCAGAAGTGTGAAAATTAGGGTGGAAGGGAAATTCGAAATTACTCAAAGCGGGCTTTTCCTGAAGTTTAAAAGTTGAGCTCGACTTTCTAGTTTTACTAAATGTATTATCTCGATATTTTGAGGTGCCATATCCTCTCTGTCGTTTCTTTGGTGGTGTAGTCAGAAGGAGAGTCTGGGAATTCATGTGGATAGAGGCATGTTGGTGGCTTCAAGGGGCTTGGTGTCAGGAGCTTTGGGGTGAATTCTGCAACTGCTTTCCTGACCCTGGGTGTATCCCACAGAGTTTCTGTTTCCTCTTATGAAATTGCTGGCAGATAATGTCCCGCTTAAAGGGGAACCCTCCCATCCTGTTGGTGGGAATGCAAACTGGTACAGCCAGTCTGGGAGACAGTGTGGGGGTTCCCCCAAAAGTGAACCATTGAACAACCACATGATCCAGCAATTGCTCTCCTAGGTAATTACCCATAGGATAGAAANTAGGATAGAAAAATGCAGATTCGAAAAGGGTACATGCACCGTGATGTTTATAGCAGCAACGTCCAAAGTAGCCAAACTATGGAGAGAATCCCAAAGTCCATGCACTGATGAGTGGATAAAGGAGATGGGGGGATACA
>NW_023178322.1:0-27329 GCF_002007445.2 Ailuropoda melanoleuca
TGTTCCATTGGTCTATGTGTCTGTTTTTGTGCCAGTACCATGCTGTCTTTGTGATCACAGCTTTGTAGTAAGCTCGAAACCTGGCATTGTGATGGCCCCAGCTTTGTTTTTCCTTTTCAACAGTTCCTTGGCGGATTTGGGGCCTTTTCTGTTTCCATACAAATTTAAGGACTATTTGTTCCAGTTCTTTAAAAAATGCCCTCAGTATTTTGATCAGGGTAGCATTGAAAGTATAGATTGCTCTGGGTAGCATGGACATTTTAACTATGTTAATTTTCCGATCCATCAGCATAGAATATTTTTCCATCTTTTTATGTCTTCCTCAATGTCTTTCAAGAGTGATTTATAGTTTCTAGAATATAGGTCCTTTACTTCTCTGGTTAAGTTAATTCCAAGGTAACGTATGATTTTTGGTGCTATTGTAAATGGGATGGATTCCCTAAGTTCTCTTTCTTCAGTCTCGTTATTCGCATATAAAAATGCAACTGATTTCTGAGCATTGATTTTGTATCCCGCCACATTACTGAATTGCTCTATAACTTCTAATAGTTTGGGAGTGGATTCTTTTGGGTTTTCCTTTAAGAGTATCATGTCATCTGCGAAGAGAGACATTTTGACTTCTTCTTTTCCGATTTGGATACCTTTGATCCCTCTTTGTGGTCTGATTGCTGTTGCAAGGACTTCTAGTACTATGTAGAATAATAGTGGCAAGAGTGGGCATCCTTGTCATGTTCCTGTTCTTAAGGGAAAGGTTTCCAGCTTTTCCCCATTGAGAATAATGCTTGCAGTAGGCTTTTCATAGATGGGTTTTATGAGATTGAGAAATGTACCCAATATTCCTACACTCTGAAGGGTTTTAATCAGGAAAGGATGCTGTATTTTGTCAAATGCTTTTTCTGCATCAATTGAAGGGATCTTATGGCTCCTGAGTCTTTTCTTGTTGATATGATGTATCGCACTGATTGATTTGCGAATGTTGAACGATGCTTGCATCCCAGGGATGAATCCCACTTGGTCATGATGGATAATCCTTTTAATACGACTGGATTCTATTAGCCAGGATCTTGTTGAGGATTTTGGCATCCATATTCATTAGGGAAATCGGTCTGTAATTCTTCTCTTTGAGGGGGTCTTTACCTGGTTTGAGGATCAAGGTAATATTGGCCTCATAGAATGAGTTTGGTAGCTTTCCTTCTATTTCTATTTTTTGAAATAGCTTTAGGAGAATAGGTATTATTTATTCTTTGAATGTTTGGTAGAATTCCCCAGGACAACCATCCGGACCTGGAGTTTTGTTATTTGGAAGGTTGTTTATCACTGACTCAATCTCTTCGTAATTAATTGGCCTGTTTAAAAAATCAATTTCTTCCTGTTTCAGTCTTGGTAGTTTATAGGTTTCCAGGAAGGCCTCCATCTCTTGCAGAGTGCTTAGTTTATAGGCATGTAGCTGTTTAAAGAAGTTTCTAATAATCCTTCCAATTTCACTGGTGTTGGTCGTGAGTTCTCCTTTTTCATTCATAATTTTAATAATTTGGGTACTAACTCTTTTCTTTTGGATAAGTCTTGACAGTGGTCTGTAAATTTTATTGATTCTCCCAAAGAACCAGCTTCTAGTCCTTTTGATCTACTCTACTGTGCTTCTGCTTTCTAATTCATTGATTTCTGCTCTAATCTTGGTCAACTGCTTCATCGTGCATGGATTAGGTCTGTCCCTCTGTTACTGTTCCAGCTTCTTGAGGTGAGAATGTAAAAACTGCATTTTAGATTTTTCTATTCTTTTGAGTGAGGCTTGAATGGCTATGTATTTTCCCCTTAGGACTGCCTTTGCAGTATCCCATAGGTTCTGGACCATTGTGTTTTCATTCTCATTGGTCTCCATAAATTGTTTAATTTGATTTTTGATTTCCTGGTTTATGGAGTTATTCCTGAGCAGGATGGTTCTTAGTCTCCAAGTGTTTGAGTTTCTTCCAAATTTTTCCTTGTGGTTGAGTTCCAATTTCAGAGCGTTGTGGCCTGAGAATATGCATGGGTTAATTTCAGTCTTTTGGTATCGGTTGAAACATGTTTTTTGTCCCAGAACATGGTGTATTCTTGAGAATGTTCCATGGGCATTAGAATAAAATGAGTATTCTTTCGTTCTGGGGTGTAGTGTTCTATATATATCTACGAGGTCCAACTTGTCGAGTATGGCATTCAAAGCCTTTGATTCTTTGCTTAGTTTTTGCCATGGTGTTCTGTGTATTTCTGATAGTGGGGTGTTGAGGTCCCCTACTATTACTGCGTTTTTGTCTATATGTCTCTTTATTTTGGTTAAGAGTTTGCTTGTGTTTCTTGCTGCTCCCCTGTTGGGGGCATATATATTTATAATTGTCATATCCACTTGTTGGATACATCCTTTAAGAATAATATAGTGCCCTTCTGTATCTCTAACTATAGTCCTCAGTTTACAATCCAATCTATCTGATATGAGAATTGATACCCCAGCTCTCTTTTGAGGTCCATTTGCGTGGAAGATGGTACTCCATCCCTTTACTCTCAGTCTGAATGTATCTTTGGGTTCAAAATGAGTCTCTTGTAGACAAGACAGCAAATGGATGGGTATTTCTTTTTATCCAATCTGCAACCCTGTGGCATATTATGGGAGCATTTAAGCCATTCACATTAAAAGTGAATACTGAGAGATATGATTTTAATTATGCCATGTTGCCAGTAAAGTCTTTGTTTGTATCGGTTGTGACTTTCTGTTCTCTATCACTCTTGGGGCCTTTTTACCTTTATAGGACCCGCCTTAATATCTCCTGTAGGGCTGGTTTCATGGTTACGAAATTGGTTAATGACTGGCGATTCTGGAACGTCTTTATTTCTCCATCAATTCTGAATGACAGCCTTGCTGGATAAAGTATCCTTGGCTGCATGTTTTTCTCTGAAAGAGCTTTAAAAATGCCCCCCAGCCCTTTCTCTCATTCCAGGACTGTGTAGACAGGTCTGACGTAATTCTGATAACTTTGCCTTGGTACGTGAGAAATTTCTTTGCCCTGGTCGCTTTCAATACTGTATCCTTGGATCTAAGATTTGCGAATTGCACTATGACGTGACGTGGCATAGGTTTTTCATGGTTGAGCTAGGGAGGGGTCCTCTCTGCCTCTTGGACACGAATGTTTGTTTCCCTCACTAGATTAGGGAAGTTTTCAGCTACTATTTCTACAAATGGCTCTTCTAGACCTCTGTTTTTCTCCACCCCCTCGGGGATGCCGATGATTCTGACATTGATTTGTTTCATTGAGTCAGTAATCTCCCATATCCTACATTCGTGGGCGTGGATTTTTTTAAGTCCATCTTCTATTTTTGCTTTTTCTTCTACTAACCCATCCTCCAATTCACTAATACGTTCCTCTGCTTAGGTGACCCGGCCGTCAGAGCCTCTAGTTTTGCCTGCATTTGGCTCATAGAATTTTTAATTTCTGTCAGATTCACTCTCATTTCCATCCTTAGGGATTCTATATTCTCAGTAACATTTTCTGTAATACTTTTTTCAAGTCTATTCATCATCTTGACCATTGTTACTCTGAATTCCATTTCTGATAATTTGGTTACATCCATATCCATTAGTTCTGTGGCAGAGGCCACAGACTCACTGTGTTTTCTTTGCTGAGGGGGGCTTCACCTTCTCGTCATTCTGATGAGGAAAGGTTGCGGGCTTGTCCAGAGCCCAAATTATTGACTGGGACCCAGGCCACGCACCCTTGTTTTATAGGGATCTTAGGGATGTGGGCTTCTTCTTTAAAGATTTTATTTATTTATGTTGCTGAGAGACAACCAGCGAGAGAGGGAACAAAGCAGGCAAGTGGGAGAGGAAGAAGCAGGCTCCCAGTGGAGGAGCCCATTGAGGGACTCCTTTCCGAATCCCAGGGATCACGCCCTAAGCTGAAGACGGGCGCTTAATGACTGCGCCCCCCCAGGCAACCTGGGATGTGGGCTTCTTGATTTTTCAGCCTGCCTTCTGGAGCAGGGGCCTGTCGCGCCGATACTCAGGCAACCTTGTTTGGGTAGAGTCTCCTTGTCCCCTGGGAGAGGGGATGGGGATGGGCACATTGTGAGCCGGTATTTCCAGGCTTTTGGTCTCTGGTGGCTTTTCCTGGCAGTCTGCTGTGCCTCTTCTGAGAGTCAGAGCAGCAGCAGCCAAATCTCAGCCTCTGTCACAGAACAGAGGGATTGCGGCCCATTCTCCACTGATGTTCTGGCCGCTTTAACTCTGTTACCGTTGGTGCTGCTCCATCCTGCAGCGTCTCAGGTTGTGCTCCCCACACCCGGCGACCCAGCCCTCACTTCCAGGGCCGGCGCATCTCTGTCCTTTGTGTTTCTAATGCCGCCAGCCTCCAGCCGCGCACACGTGCGCACGTACACGCGCTCCCGGAACTCCTGGTCTCAGTCCGCTGTCTTGCGGGTGTCGCCCGCGTCCGCCCACTCCCCCTGCAGGTGGCTACCGCTTCTCGGTGCCCGAAAGTGGCCGCTCCCTCCCCCTTCCGTTTATCTTCCGATATCTGTCCACAGTTTCATGCCTCCCCGCTTTGTACCTCAATACTCAGCACTGGAGATGTTCATTTGTAGAGATCTAGATGTATCTTCCTGCATCTCAGGCTGATTCCGTGGATGTTCAGGCTGGTCTTGTACCTATCCAGCTTGACTCAGATCATTGGTATTTTGACCGGGATAGCATTGAAAGAGTAGATTGCTCTGGGTAGCATGGACATTTTAACTATGTTAATTCTTCAAATCCATGAGCATGGAATATTTTTCCATGTTTTTGTGTCTTCTTCAATGTCTTTCAAGAGTGATTTGTAGTTTTTGGAATATAGATCCTTCACATCTCTGGTTAAGTTAATTCCAAGTTAACGTATGATTTTTGGAGCTAATGTAAATGGGATGGATTCCCTAATTTCTCTTTCTTCATTCTCATTATCCATGTGTAGAAATGCAATTTATTTCTAAGCATTGATTTTGTATCCTGCCTGATTACTGAATTGCTCCATACCTTCTTTTTTTAATGATTTTTTATTATATTATGTTAGTCACTATACAGTACATCCCCAGTTTCTGATGTAAAGTTCGATGATTCATTAGTTGCGTATAACACCCTGTGCACCATGCAATACACGCCCTCCTTACTACCCATCACCGGTCTATCCCATTCCCCCAGTCCCCCTCCCCTCTGAGGCTCTCTCTTTCCTCATAGTCCATAGTCTCTCATGTTTCATTCCCCCTTCTGATTACCCCCTTTCTTTATCCCTTTCTTCCCCTACCAATCATCCTAGTACTTATGTTCCATAGATGAGAGAAATCATATGTTAATTGTCTTTCTCTGCTTGACTTATTCACTTAGCATTATCTCCTCCAGTGCTGTCCATGTTGCAGCAAATTTTGAAAATTCATTCTTTCTGATAGATGAGTAATATTCCATTGTACGTACTAATCACAGCTTCTTAATCCAGTCATCTGTTGAAGGGCATCTTGGCTCCTTCAATGATTTAACTATTGTGGAAAATGCTGCTATGAACATTGGGGTGCATATGGCCCTTCTCTTCACTACATCTCTAGCTTGGGGTAAACACCCAGTAGTGCAATGGCTGGATCATAGGGTAGCTCAATTTTTAACTTCTAATAGTTTGAGAGTTGATTCTTTTGGGTTTTCCATATAGATTATCATGTCATCTGCAAAGAGAGACATTTTGACTTCTTCTTTGATGATTTGGATACCTTTTATCCCTTTTTGTTGTCTGATTGCTGTTGCAAGGACTTCTAGTACTATGTTGAATAATAATGGTGAGAGTGGTCATCCTTGTTGTGTTCCTGATCTTAAGGGAAAGGTTTCAAGCTTTTCCCCATTGAGAATGATATTTGCTCTAGGCTTTTTATAGCTGGTTTTTATGAGATTGAGGAATGTACTCTCTATCCCTACACTCTGAAGGGTTTTAATCAGGAAAGGATGCTGTATTTTGTCAAAGGCTTTTTCTGAATCTATTGAGAGGATCATATAATTCTTTATTCTTGTTGATATAATCTATCACACTGATCGATTTGCGAATGTTGAACCACCTTTGAATCCCATTGATTAATCCCACTTGGTAATGATGCATAATCCTTTTAATGTACTGCTGGATCGTATTAGCTAGGATCTTGTTGAGAATTTTGGCATCCATATTCATCAGGGATATTGGTCTGTAATTCTCCTTTTTGATGGGGTCTTTGCCTGCTTTGGGGATCAAGGTAATATTGGCCTCATAGAATGAGTTTGGTAGCTTTCCTTCTGTTTTTATTTTTTGAACTATCTTTAGGAAAATAGGTATTATTTATTCTTTGAATGTTTGGTAGAATTCCCCCAGGGAATCCACCAGGCCCTGGCGTTTTGTTATTTGTAAGATTGTTTATCACTGACTCAATCTCTTCATAATTAATTGGCCTGTTTAAAAAATCAATTTCTTCCTGGTTCAGACTTGGTAGTTTATAGGTTTCCAGGAAGGCATACGCCTCTTCCAGGTTGCTTAATTGATTGGTGTAAAGCTGTTGAAAAAGGTTTCTAATGATCCTTCCTATTTCATTGGTGTTGTTTGTGACCTCTCACTTTTCATTCATAATTTTATTAATTTGAGTCCTTTCTTACTCTTTTGAATAAGTCTTGCCAGTGGCTTATCTATTTTATTGATTCTTTCAAAGAACCAGTTTCTAGTTCTGTTGATCTGCTCTACTGTGCTCCTCGTTTCTGATTCATTGATCTCTGCTCTAATCTTGATCAACTGCCTTCCCATGCATGGTTTAGACCTGTTCTTTTCTTCAAGCTCCAGCTTCTTGAGGTGAGATTATAAAAACTGCATTTTAGATTTTTCTATTCTTTTGAGTGAGGTTTGGATGGCTATGCATTTTCCCCTAGGATTGCCTTTGCAGTGTCCCATAGGTTTTGGACCATCATGTTTTCATTATCATTGTTCTCCATAAATTGTTTAAATTGATTTTTGATTTCCTGGTTTATCCAATAATTCTTCAGCTGGATGGTTCATAGTTTCTAAGTGTTTGAGTTTCTGCCGAATTTTTCCTTGTGGTTGAGTTCCAGTGTCAAAGCATTGTGGTTTGAGGACATGAAGGGAATAATTTCAGTCTTTTGGTATCGGTTGAGACCTGTTTTGTGACTCAGCATATGATCTATTCTAGAAAACTTTCCATGTGCATTCGAAAAGAATGAGTATTCTTTTGTTTTGGGGCGTAGTGTTCTATATATATCTATGAGGTCCATCTGGTCTAGTATGGCATTTAAAGCTCTTTTTTCTTTGTTGTATTTCTACTTAGGTGATCTGTCTTTTGCTGATAGTGGAGTGTTGAGGTCCCCTACTATTAACGTATTTTTATCTATATGTCTCTTTATTCTGTTTAAGAGTTGGCTTGTGTATCTTGCTGCTCCCCTATTGGGGGTGTAGATATTTATAATTGTCATATCCACTTGTTGGATACATCCTTAAGAATAATATAGTGTCCTTCTGTATCTCTAACTACAGTTTTTATTTTAAAATCCAATCTGTCTGATATGAGAATTGCTACCTCAGCTTTCTTTTGAGTTCCATTGGCATGAAAAATGGTTTTCTATCCCTTCACATAATGATCCTACCTATTTCATTGGTTTTGGTTGTGATCTCTCCCTTTCATTCATAATTTTATTTGGGTCCTTTCTCTATTTGTGTGAATCTGAAAAGAATGTGTATTCTGCTGTTAGAATGTAATGTTATAAATATATCTGTTAAATCTATCTGGTCCAGTGTGCCATTCATAGCCACTCTTGTTGATTTTCTGTTTGGATGATCTGCTCATTGTTGCAAGTGGTGTGTTTAATTCCTCTATTATTATATTACTATAGTTTACCTCCTTTATGTTTGTTATTAATTATTTGAGTATTTGATTTCTCCCATGTTGGGTGCATAAATATTTAGAATTGATCTATCCTTTTGTTGGATTGTCCCCTTAGTAATTATAGTGTCCTTCTTAGTTTCTTGTTACAGTCTTTGTTTTAAAGTCTATTTTGGGGGAGGGGTTAAGATGGCAGAGGAGTAGGGGACCCCTTTTTCAGCTGGTCCCCTGAGTCCAGTTGGATAGGTACCAGACCAGCCTGAACAACCACGGAATCAGACTGAGACACAGGAAGATACATCTGGAACCCTACAAATGAACACCTCCAGAGCTGAGTATTGAGGTATGAAGCGGGGAGCCGTGAAACTGTGCCAGATATCAGAAGATAAATGAAAGGGGGAGGGAGCCGCCACGTTCAGGCAACGGGAAGCAGTAGCCACCTGCATGGGGGAGCGGGCAGACTCGCGGACGGCACCCACGAGAAAACAGACTGGGACCGTGAGCAGGGAGCGCATGCCACCAGACTCCTCACAGAACTCCGTTGTGCTCACTGGATCCAGACTGAGACTGGGAGCTCCGGGAGCACACGGGGGCATCTGGTGACTGGTGGCTGGCGGTGTTAAAAACACAAAGGACAGAGACATGCCAGCCCTGGAAGTGAGGGCTGGGATGCCAGGTGTGGGGTGCACATCCCGGGATGCTGAAGGGTTGAGCAGCACCAACAGAAACAGAGTAAAAGTAGCCAGATCAACAGTGGAGAACGGCCCGTGATCCCCTCTGTTCTGTGACAGAAGCTGAGATTCGGCTACTGCTGATCACTCAGAAAAGGCACAGCAAACTGCCAGAGAAAGCTGCCAGAGAACAAATGCCTGGAAACACCGGCTCACAGGGTGCCCATTGCCATCCCCACCTCGCAGGAGACATGGAGACCCTATCCAAACAGGGTTGCCTGAGTATTGGCACGGCAGGCCCCTCCCCAGAAGGCAGGCTGAAAAATGAAGAAGCCCACATCCCTAAGATCCCTATAAAACAAGGGTGCATGGCCTGGGTTCTGGTCAATAATTTGGGCTCTGGACAACCCCACAACCTCTCCTCATCAGAATGAGGAGAAGGAGAAGTCCCCCCAAGCAAAGAAAAGACAATGAGTCTGTGGCCTCTGCCACAGAACTAATGGATATGGATGTAACCAAATTATCAGAAATGGAGTTCAGAGTAACAATGGTCAATATGATGTTTAGACTTGAAAAAAGTATTAACAAAAATGTTAATGAGAATATAGATTCTCTAAGGGAGGAAATGAGAGCAAATCTGGCAGAAATTAAAAATTCTATGAGCCAAATGCAATCAAAACTAGAGGCTCTGACAGCCAGAGTAAATGAGGCAGAGGAACGTATTAGCAAATTATAGGATGGGATAGTAGAAGAAAAAGCAAAAATAGAAGCTGGACTTAAAATCCATGCCCACGAATGTAGGTTACAGGAGATTACTGATGCAATGAAACGATCCAATGTCAGAATCATCGGCATCCCCAAGGGGGTGGAGAAAAACAGAGGTCTAGAAGAGATATTTGAACAAATTGTAGCTGAAAACTTCCCTAATCTAGTGAGGGAAACAAACATTTGTGTCCAAGAGGCAGAGAGGACCCCTCCAAGCTCAACCATGAAAAACCTATGCCACGTCACATCATAGAGCAATTCACAAATATTAGATCCAAGGATACAGTATTGAAAGCGACCAGGGCAAAGAAATTTCTCACGTACCAAGGCAAAGTTATCAGGATTACGTCAGACCTGTCTACAGAGACCTGGAATGAGAGAAAGGCTTGGGGGGGGGCATTTTTATAGCTCTTTCAGAGAAAAACATGCAGCCAAGGATACTTTATCCAGCAAGGCTGTCATTCAGAATTGATGGAGAAATAAAGATGTTCCAGAATCGCCAGTCATTAACCAATTTCATAACCATGAAACCAGCCCTACAGGAGATATTAAGGCGGGTTCTACAAAGGTAAAAAGGCCCCAAGAGTGATACAGAGCAGAAAGTCACAACCGATACAAAAAAAAGAGACTTTACTGGCAACATGGCATCATTAAAATCATATCGCTCAGTATTCAGTCTCAATTTGAATGGCTTAAATACTCACATAGTACGCCACAGGGTTGCAGATTGGATAAAAAGAAATGACCCATCCATTTCCTGTCTACAAGAGACTCAGTTTGAACCCAAAGATACATTCAGACTGAGAGCAATGGGATGGAGTACCATCTTTCACGCAAATGGACATCAAAAGAAAGCTGGGGTAGCAATTCTCATATCAGATAGATTGGATTTTAAACTAAAGACTATAGTTAAAGATGCAGAAGGGCACTATATTATTCTTAAAGGAGGTATCCAACAAGTAGATATGACAATTATAAATATATATGCCCCCAACAGGGGAGCAGCAAGATACACAAGCCAACTCTTAACCAGAATAAAGAGACCTATAGAAAAAATACATTAATAGTAGGGGACCTCAACACCCCACTATCAGAAATAGACAGAACACTATGGCAAAAACTAAGCAAAAATCAAAGGCTTTGAATGCCATACTCGACGAGTTGGACCTCATAGGTATATAAAGAACACTGCATCCCAGAACCAATGAGTATTGGATTCTGATGCCCATGGAACATTCCCAAGAATAGACCATGTTCTGGAACACAAAACATGTCTCAACCGATACCAAAAGCCTGAAATTATCTTGCATATTCTCAGACCACAACACTTTGAAAGTGGAACTCAACCACAAGGACAAATTCGGAAGAAACTCATACACTTGGAGACTAAGAACCATCCTGATCAGGAATGATTCAGTAAGCCAGGAAATCAAAAATCAAATTAAACAATTTATGGAGACCAACGAGAATGAAAACACAATGGTCCAAAGCCTATGGGATACTGCTAAGGCAGTCCTAAGGGGGAAATACATAGCCATCCAAGCCTCACTCAAAAGAATAGAAAAATCTAAAATGTAGTTTTTATATTCTCACCTCAAGGAGCTGGAACAGCAACAGAGGGACAGAACTAATCCATGCATGAGAGAGGAGTTGATCAAGATTAGAGCAGAGATCAATGAATTAGAAACCAGGAGCACAGTAGAGCAGATCAAAAGAGCTAGAAGCTTGTTCTTTGAGAGAATTAATAACATTTGCAGACGTCTGGCAAGACTTATCCAAATGAATACAGAAAGGACCAAAATTAATAAAATTATGAATGAAAAAGAATAGGTCACAACCAACAACAATGAAATTGGAAGGGTTATTAGATACTTTTATCAACATCTATATGCCAATAAATAAAGCAATCTGGAAGAGATTGAGGACTTCCTGGAAAACTATAAACTACCAAGACTGAAACAGGAAGAAATTGATTTTTTAAACAGGCCAATTAATTATGAAGATTGAGTCAGTGATAAACAATCTTCCAAAAAATAAAACTCCAGTCCCGGATGGTTTTCCTGGGGAATTCTACCAAACATTTAAAGAAAAAATAATACCTATTCTCCTAAAACTATTTCAAAAAATAGATACAGAAGGAATGTTACCAAACTCATGCTATGAGGCCAATATTACCTTGATCCCCAAACCAGGCAAAGAATCCCTCAAAAAGGAGAATTACAGACGGATTTCCGTGATGAATATGGATGCCAAAATTCTCAACAGATCCTAGCTAATAGTATCCAAAAGTAAATTAAAAGGATTAACCAACAAGACCAATGGGATTCATCCCTCGGATGTAAGGGAGTTTCAACATTCACAAATCAATCAGTGTGATAGATCATATCAACAAGAAAAGAGTCAAGAACCATACGATCCTCTCAATTGATGCAGAAAAAGCATTTGACAAAATACAGCATCCTTTCCTGATTAAAACCTTCAGAGTGTAGGAATACGGGGTGCATTCCTCAATTTCATAAAAACCATCTATGAAAAGCCTACAGTGAATATCATTCTCAAAGGGACAAGCTGAAAGTCTTTCGTTAAGATCAGGAACATGACAAGGATGGCCACTCTCGCCATTATTATTCAACATAGTACTAGAAGTCCTTGCAACAGCAATCAGACAGCAAACAGGGATAAAAGGTCTCCAAATCAACAAAGAAGAAGTAAAAATGTCTCTCTTTGCAGATGACATGATACTCTATATGGAAAACCCAAAAGAATCCACTCCCAAATTATTGGAAGACAGAGCAATTCAGTAATGTGGCAGGATACAAAATCAATGCTCAGAAATGAGTTGCATTTCTATACACGAACAATCAGGACTGAAGAAAGAGAAATTAGGGAATCCATTCCATTTACAATAGCACCAAAAATCATATGTTATCTCGGAATTAACTTAACTAGAGACGTAACAGTTCTATATTCTAGAAACTACAGAACACTGATGAAAAACGTTGAAGAAGACACAAAAAGATGGAAAAACATTCCATGATCACAGATCGGAAGAATAAACATAGTTAAAGTGTATATGCTACCCAGAGCAATCTACACTTTCAATGCCATCCTGATCAAAATACCAATGACACTTTTCAAAGAACTGGAATAAACAGCCCTTAAACTTGTGTGGAACCAGAAAAGGCCCTGAATCGCCAAGGAATTGTTGAAAAGGAAAAACAAAGCTGAGGCATCACGTTGCCAGATTTCAAGCTATACTACAAAGCTCTGATCAGAAAGACAGCATGGTACTGGCATAAAAACAGACAAATAGATCACGGGAACAGAATAGAGACTCCAGAAATGGACCCTCGGCCCTTTGGGCTACTAATCTCTGCAAAGCAGGAAAAAACATCCAGTGGAAAAAAGACAGTCTTTTCAATAAATGGTGCTGGGAAAATTGGACAGCTACATGCAAAAGAATGAAACTTGACCACTCTCTCACACCATACACGAAGATAAACTCCAAATGGATGAAAGACCTCAATGTGAGACAGGAAGCCATCAAAATCCTAGAGGAGAACATAGGCAGCAACCTCTACGACATCGGTCAAAGCAACATTTTCATGACACATCTCCAAAGGAAAGAGAAACAAAAGATAAAATGAACTTGTGGGACTTCATTAAGATAAAAAGCTTCTGCACAGCCAAGGAAACAGTCAAAAAAATTTAGAGTCAGCCCACGGAATGGGAGAAGATATTTGCAAATGACACTACAGATAAAAGACTGGTATCCAAGATCTACAAAGAACTTCTCAAACTCAATGCACAAGAAACAAATAAACAAATCAAAAAATGGGCAGAAGATATGAACAGACACTTTTACAATGATGACATACAAATGGCTAACAGACACATGAAAAAATGTTCAAAATCATTAGCCATCAGGTAAATTCAAATCAAAACCACCTTGAGATACCACCTTATGCCAGTTAGAATGGCAAAAATTGACAAGGCAGGAAACAGCAATTGTTGGAGAGGATGTGGGGAAAGGGGATTCCTCTTACATTGTTGGTGGGAATGCAAGTTGGTACAGCCACTATGGAAAACAGTGTGGAGGTCCCTTAAGAAGTTAAAAATTGAGCTACCCTATGATCCAGCCATTGTACTACTGGCTATTTACCCCAAATATACAGACGTAGTAAAGAGAAGGTCCATATGCACCCCAACGTTCATAGCTGCATTGTCCAGAATAGCTAAATCATGGAATGAGCCGAGATGCCCTTGAACAGATGACTAGGTTAAGAAGATGTGGTCCATATATATTCAATGGACTATTACTCAGCTATCAGAAAGAACGATTACCCAACATTTGCAGCAACATGGACGGGACTGGAGAAGATAATGCTAAGCGAAGTAAGTCAAGCAGAAAAAGGCAATTATCATATAGTTTCACTCATTTAGGGAACATAAGAAGTAGGAAGGTCAGTAGGAGAAGGAAGGGAAGAATGAATGGGGGGTAAACAGAAGGGGGACTGAACCATGAGATACTGTGGGCTCTGGGAAACAAACTGAGGGTTTCAGAGGGGAGAGGGGTGGGGGATTGGGATAGGCCGGTGTTGGGTATTAAGGAGGGCACATATTGCATGGTGCACTGGGTGTTACACGCAAATAATGTATCATGGAACATTACACCAAAAACTAAGGATATACTGTATGGTGACTAACATAACATCAAATTATTATTAAAAAATAAGTAGAAAAAATAAAAATACTTATACCATTAAAAAAAGAAAAATATGGAGATATATAGATAGGTAGATACAATGGAATATTACTCAGTCATTGCAAAGAATGAAATCTTGTCATTTGTAAGAACATTGATGGAGCTAGAGAGTATAATGCTAAACAAAACAGGTCAATCAGAGGAGGACAATTACCATATGATTTCTTTTTTATTTTTTTTTACTTCTCTTCTTTCTCTTCTCTTCTCTTCTCTTCTCTTCTCTTCTTTCTCTTCTCTTCTCTTCTCTTCTCTTCTCTTCTCTTCTCTTCTCTTCTCTTCTCTTCTTTCTCTTCTCTTCTCTTTTCTCTCTCTTCTCTCCCCTTCCATTCCCTTCCTTTCCATTCTCTTCTTTCTCTTCTTTTCCTTCTTTCCTTTCCGATCCTTTTTCTTTTCCTTTCTTTTCTTTTCTTTTCTTTTCTTTCTTTTCTTTTCTTTCTTTTCGTTCTTTTCTTTTCCTCTCATTCCAGTTCATTAACATACACTGTCATATTAGTTTCAAGCAGCATAGACATTTTATCAATATTCGTTCTTCCAATCCAAGAGCGTGTCTTCCCATTTTTTGGTGTCATCTTCAGTGTTGTGAGATTAAGCCACACATGTTTTATAGTTTTCATCAATGTTTTATAGTTTTCAGAGTACAAATCTTTGTACACCTTTGTTCACCTCTGGTCATGTTCCTTCCCAAGTATCTTATTGTTTTTTTCATCAATGTTTTATACTTTTCAGAGTACAAATCTTTTTACACCTTTTTTCATCTCTTTGGGGAGGTTTCTTCCAAGGTATCTTATTATTTTTGTCAAATTGTAAATGTGATTATTTTCTTAATTTCTCTTTCTGCTGCTTCATTATTAGTGTATAGAAATGCAACAGTTTTCAGCATACTGATTTTGCGTACTGCAACTTTACTGAGTTTATCAGTTCTAATAGTTTTTGGTGGAATCTTTTAAAATTTTTTTCTTTTTTGTTAATAATATTTTTTATTATATTATGTTAGTCACCATACAGTACATCCCTGGTTTTTGATTTAAAGTTCCATGATTCATTAGTTGCATATAACCGAGTGCACCATGCAATACGTGCCCTCCTTCATACCCATCACCAGCCTATCCCATTCCCCCAACCCCCCGAAGTGCTCAGTTTGTTTCACAGAGTCCATAGCCTCTCATACTTCATTCCCACTTCTGATTAACCCCCTTTCTCTTTTTAAATGTTTTTTTTATTATATTATGTTAGTCCATACAGTACATCTCTGGTTTCTGATGTAATGTTCGATGATTCATTACTTGTGTATAACACCCAGTGCACCATGCAATACATGCCCTCCTTACTACCCATCACCAGTCTATCCCATTCCCCTACCCCCTCCCCCTTAAGCCCTCAGTTTGTACTCATACTCCATAGTATCTCATGCTTCATTCCCCCTTCTGATTACCCCCCCATTCTTTATCCCTTTCTTCCCCTAACAATCTTCCTAGTTCTTATGTTCCATAGATGAGAGAAATCATATGATAATTGTCTTTCTCTGCTTGACTTATTTCACTTAGCATTATCTCCTCCAGTGCCGTCCATGTTGCAGCAAATGTTGAAGACTCGTGCCTTCTGATAGCTGAGTAATATTCCATTGTATATATGGACCACAGCTTCTTAATCTGTCATCTGTTGAAGGGCATCTCAGTTCCTTCCACAATTTAGCTATTGTGGACAATGCTGCAATAAGCATTGGGGTGCATATGGCCCTTCTCTTCACTATGTCTGTATCTATGGGGTAAATACCCAGCAGTGCAATGGCTGGGTCATAGGGTAGCTCAATTGTTAACCTTTTAAGGGACCTCTACACTGTTTTCCAGAGGGGCTGTACCAACTTGCATTNCACTGTTTTCCAGAGTGGCTGTACCAACTTGCATTCCCACCAACAATGTAGGAGGGATCCCCTTTCTCCACATCCTCTCCAGCAATTGTTGTTTCTTGCCTTGTCAATTTTTACCATTCTAACTGGTATAATGCGGTATCTCAAGGTGGTTTTGATTTGAACTTCCCTGATAGCTAATGATTTTGAACATTTTTTAAGGGTCTGTTAGCCATTTGCCTGTCATCATTGGAAAAGTGTGTGTTCGTATCTTCTGCCCATTTTTTGATTTGTTTATTTATTTCTTGTGTATTGAGTTTGAGACGTTCCTTTTAGATCGTGGATACCAGTCTTTTATCTGTAGTGTCATTTGCAAATATCTTCTCCCATTCCGTGGGCTGACTCTTAATTTTTTTGACTGTTTCCTTGGATGTGCAGAAGTTTTTATCTTGATGAAGTCCCATAAGTTCATTTTATCTTTTGTTTCTCTTGCCTTTGGAGATGTGTCATGAAAAAGGTTGCTTTGGCCAATGTCGTAGAGGTTGCTGCCTATGCTCTCCTCTAGGATTTTGATGGATTCCTGTCTCACATCGAGGACTTTCATCCATTTGGAGTTTATCTTCGTGTATGGTGTGAGAGAGTGGTCAAGTTTCATTCTTTTGCATGTAGCTGTCCAATTTTCCCACACCATTTATGAAGAGACTGTCTTTTTCCACCGGAGGTTTTTTCCTGCTTTATAAAAGATTAGTTGACCAAAGAGCCGAGGGTCCATTTCTGGGTTCTCTATTCTGTTCCATTGGTCTATGTGTCTGTTTTTGTGCCAGTACCATGCTGTCTTTTTGCTCACAGCTTTGTAGTACAGCTCGAAATCCAGCATTATGATGCCCCCTGGTTTGCTTTTCCTTTTCAACAGTTCCTTGGCAATTCGGGGCCTTTTCTGGTTCCATACGAATTTAAGNTTCCATACAAATTTAAGGACTATTTGTTCCAGTTCTTTGAAAAATGTCATTGGTACTTTGATCGGGATAGCATTGAAAGTGTAGACTGCTCTGGGTAGCATGGACATTTTAAGTATGTTTATTCTTCCAATCCATAAGCATGGAATATTTTTCCATCTTTTTCTGTCTTCTTCAATGTCTTTCAAGAGTGATTTATAGTTTCGAGAATATAGATAGTTTATGTCTCTGGTGAAGTTAATTCCAAGGTAAGGTATGTTTTTTGGTGCAATTGTAAATGGGATGGGTTCCCTAATTTCTCTTCCTTCCGTCTCATTATTCGTGTATAGAAACGCAACTGATTTCTGAGCATTGATTTTGTATCCTGCCACATTCCTGAATTGCTCTATAACTTCCAATAATTTGGGAGTGGATTCTTTTGGGTTTTCCATATAGAGTATCATGTCATCTGCAAAGAGAGACATTTTTACTTCTTCTTTGTCGATTTGGAGACCTTTTATCCCTTTTTGTCTTCTGATTGCTGTTGCAAGGACTTCTATTACTATGTTGAATAACAGTGGTGAAAGTGGGCATCCTTGTCGTGTTCCTGATCTTAAGGGAAAGGCTTCCAGCTTTTCCCCATTGAGAATGATATTTGCTGTAGGCTTTTCATAGATGGTTTTTATGAGATTGAAGAATGTACCTTCTACCCCTACATTCTGAAGGGTTTTAATCAGGAAAGGATGCTGTATTTTGCTAAATGCTTTTTCTGCATCTATTGAGAGAATCATATGATTTTTGAATTCTTCTTTCTGGATAAAATCTAAGACGCTGATAGATTTGTGAGCGTTAAACCACCCTTGCATCCCAGGGATGAATCCCACTTTGTCATGATGGAAAATCCTTTTAATGTACTGTTGGATTCTATTAGCCAGGATCTTGGTGAGAATTTTGGCATCCATATTCATTAGGGAAATTGGTCTAAATTCTCCTTTTTGAGGGATTCTTTGCCTGGTTTGGGGATCAAGGTAATATTAGCCTCATAGAATGAGTTTGGTAGCTTTCCTTCTGTTTCTATTTTTTGAAATAGCTTTAGGAGAATAGGTATTATTTCTTCTTTGAATGTTTGGTAGAATTCCCCAGGAAAACCGTCCGGGCCTGGAGTTTTGTTATTTGGAAGGTTGTTTATCACTGACTCAATCTCTGCATAATTAATTGGCCTGTTTAAAAAATTAATTTCTTCCTGTTTCAGTCTTGGTAGCTTATAGGTTTCCAGGAAGGCCTCCATCTCTTCCAGATTGCTTAATTTATTAGCATAAAGCTGTTGATAGAAGTTTGTAATAATCCTTCCAATTTCATTGGTGTTGGTTGTGACCTCTCCTTTTACATTCATAATTTTATTAATTTGCATCCTTTCTCTATTCTTTTGGATATGTCTTGCCAGTGGTCTGTCAATTTTATTGATTCTCTCAAAGACCAGCTTCTAGTTCTGTTGATCTGCTCTACTTTACTCCTGGTTTCTAATTCATTGATTGCTGCTCTAATCTTGGTCAACTGTTTCCTCGTGCATGGATTATTTCTGTCTCTCTGTTGCTGCTCCAGCTTCTTGAGGTGAGAATATAAAAATTGTATTTTATATTTTTCTCTTCTTTTGAGTTAGGCTTGGATGGCTATGTATTTCCCCCTTAGGACTGCCTTTGCAGTATCCCATAAGTTTTGGACATTGTGTTTTCATTCTCGTTGGTCTCCATAAATTGTTTAAGTTGATTTTGATTTTCTGGTTTATCAAATCATTCCTGAGCAGGATGGTTCATAGTCTCCAAGTGTTTGAGCTTCTTCCAAATTTTTTTTGTGGTTGAGTTCCACTTTCAAAGCGTTGTGGTCTGAGAATATGCAGGGAATAATTTCAGTCTTTTGATATCAGTTGAGATCTGTTTTGTTGCCCAGAACATGGTCTATTCTTGAGAATGTTCCATGGGCATTAGAATAGAATGAGTATTCTTTGGTTTTAGGGTGTAGTGTTCTATATATATCTATGAGGTCCTACTTGTCAAAAAAACTAAGAGGCAGTCCATGGAATGGGAGAATATATTTGCAAATGATGCTACAGGTAAAAGACTGTTGTCCAAGATCTACAAAGAACTTCTCAAAGTCAATATGTCAGCAACAAATAAACAAATCTTAAAATGGGGAGAAGATATGAACAGACACTTTTCCAATGAGGACATGCAAATGGCTAACAGACATATGAAAAAATGTTCAACTTCATTAGCCATTAGGGAAATTCAAATCAAAACCACACTAAGATACCACCTTATGCCAATTAGAATGGCAAAAATTTACAAGGCAAGAAACAACAATTGCTGGAGAGGATGTGGTGAAAGGGATCCCTCCTACATTGTTGGTGGGAATGCAAGTTGGTACAGCCACTCTGGAAAACAGTGTGGAAGTCCCTTAAAAAGTTAAAAATTGAGCTACCCTATGACCCAGCCATTGAACTACTGGGTATTTACCCCAAAGACACAGACGTAGTGACGTGAAGGGCTATATGCACCCCAATGCTCATAGCAGCATTTCCACAATAGCTAGATCATGGAAGGAACCGAGATGCCCTTCAGCAGATTACTGGGTTAAAAAGTTGTGGTCCATATATACAATGGAATATTACTCAGCTATCAGAAAGAATGATTTCTCAACATTTGCTGCAGCATGGACAGCACTTGGAGGAGATAATGCTAAGTGAAATAAGTCAAGCAGAGAAAGACAATTATTGTATGATTTCTCTCATCTATGGAACATAAGAAATAGGAAGATCAGTAGGGGAAGAAGGGATAAAGAAAGGGGGGGTAATCAGAAGGGGGAATGTAGCATGAGAGACTATGTAGTATGAGTACAAACTTAGGACTTCAGAGGGGAGGGGGGTGGGGGAAGGGGATAGGCTGGTGATGGGTAGTAAGGAGGGCATGTATTGCTTGGTGCGCTGGGTGTTATATGCAACTAATGAGTCATTGAACTTTATATCAAAAGGCAGGGATGTACTGTTTGGTGAGTAACATAATATAAAAAAAAAACATTTAAAAAACATTTAAAAAAAGAAATAATATACTTTGCCTAGTTTCCCAAATTATAACATTTTGCAGAACCTTAATTTGGTATCACAACTAAGATATTTGAAAAATTATTATACTTTTATTTTTAATCAGTTTTATGTTTACAAAAATGAGTGAAAAGTACTTAGAGTTCCCACTCACCTCCTCAATCTCCCCACAGTTTGCCCTATTACTAACATTTTACATTAGTGTGATACATTTGTTACGATTGACAAGATGATATTGGTGTATTACTAATCACTAAACTTCATAGTTTATGTTAAGTTCATTCTGTGTTGTGCAGTCTATGGGTTTTGACAAGTGCATTATGACATATATCCACCATTACAGTATTAAACTGAATATTTCTGATACCCTAAAAATGATCTTTGCTCCACACCCTCCTTCCCCCAAACCCTTATCAACCAGCAATTTTATTTTGTCTCCATAGTATTGTTTTTTTAATTGTGATAAAATTCACATAACATATTGACCACTTTAATCATCTTTAAGTGTACAGTTCAGTAGTGTTATATAGATTCACATTGCTGTGCAGCCAATTTGCAGGAGTTTTTCATCTTGCAAAACGTAAAATATCTGCTCATTAAATAACAACTCCCATTACTTCTTACCCCTAACCCCTGGCAGCCACCATTCTCCTTTCTGTCTCTATATGGACTTGACTACTCAAGTTACCTCATATAAATAGAACCATACAGTATTTGTCTTTTTGTGACCACCCAATTTCATTTAGTGTAATGTCCTCAAATTCATCCATGTTGTAGCATGTGTAAGAATTTCCTTCCTTTGTAAGGCTAAATAATATTTCATTTTACATATATACCACATGTTGTTTCTCCATTAATCTGTCAGTGAACACTATTGTTGCTTCCACTTCTTGGCTACTGTGATTAATGCTGCTACAAACATGGTAAAAATATCTCTTCAAGGCAAACTGAGGACTTCAGAGGGGAGGGGGTGGGGGAAGGGGATAGCCTGGTGATGGGTAGTAGGGAGGGCACGTATTGCATGGTGCACTGGGTGTTATACGCAACTAATGAAGCATCAAACTTTACATCGGAATCTGGGGATGTACTATATGGTGATTAACACAATATAATAAAATAAAATTAAAAAAAAATATCTCTTCAAGACCCTGTTTTCAATTCTTTTGGGTGTACACCCAGAGCTGAATTGCTGGAACATATGGTAGCTCTACTTTTAGTTTTTAATGGAACCACCACTCTGTTTTCCATAGTGGCTACAGCACTTTACATTTACAACAGCAGTGCTCAAAGGTCTAATTTCTCTACATCCTTGCCAATGTTTGTTATTTTGGGGGGTTTTTGTTGGTAGCAATCCTAATGAGTATAAGCTGATACCTTATTATAATTTGAATTTTCATTTCCCAAATAATTAGTGACATTGAGCATCTATTCATATGCTCGTTGGTCATTTTTATATCTTCTTTGAAGAAATGTCTCCTCAATTCATATGTCAATTTTAAAAATAGGGTTTTTGTGTTGTTGAGTTGTAGAAGTTCTTTATATACTCTGGATATCAATCCCTTAACAGATATATGATTTGCAAATATTTCCCCCATACCATAAGTTGTCTTTCAACTCTGTTAATTGTATTTTTTGATGTATAGAAGTTCTTAAAATTTTGATGGGGTCCAATATATCTATTTTTAGTTTTGTTACTTGTGCTTTTGGTGTCATATCCAAGAAATCTTTGGCAAATCTGATGTCATGAAGCTTTTTACCTATGTTTTATCCTGAGTTTTATCATTTTACATGTATGTTTAGATCTTTGGTCCCATGGGTGGCTCAGTCAGTTAAGCGTCTGCCTTTGGCTCAAGTCATGATTCCAGGTCCTGGGATCAAGTCCCACATGAGGTTCCCTGCTCAGTGAGGGGCCTACTTCTTCTTCTGCCTGCTTCTCCCCCTGCTTGTGCTCTCTCTCATGTGCTCTCTCTAATAAATAAATAAATAAATAAATAAATAAATAAATAAATAAATAAAAATTTTTTAAAGATCTTTGGTTCCTCTTGAGATTGTTTTTGTATGTGGTGTAAGAACTTCATTTTTTTTATGTGGATCTCATTTTCCCAACACTATTTGTTGAAGAGTTTTTTTTTTCTCTATTGAATGGTATTGGCACCATTTCTCAAATTTATGAGCATAGAGTTGCTCATAATATTTCTTTATTATCCTTTTAATGTCTATGGGATCAGTAATGATGACCCCTTTTCTACTTATATTAGTAATTTTGATATCAACAATTAATGTCTAGACTCTTTTTTCTTAATGTGGTTAGACATTAATCAATTTTTTCTAAAGTTTTATTTATTTATTTTAGAAAGAGGGAGAGCGTGGAGGGAGGGGCAGAGGCCGAGAATCTTCAGGCAGACTCCTCGCTGAGTGTCGAGTCTAATGCAGGGCTCAATCCCATGACCCATGAGATCATGACCCGAACCTAAACCAAGAGTTGGATGCTTAACTGACTGAGACACCCAGGTGCCCCTTGGTTAATCAATTTTATTTATCTTTTCAAAGAATCAGGTTTTGCTTCCATTGATATTCATTGTTGATTTCCTAGTTTCAATTTAATTGATTTGTGCCCTAACTTTTCTTTTCTTCTGTTTATATTGTATTTTGTTTGTTCAGCATTTTCTAGTTTCCTAATGTGGAAGTTTATATGATTGATTTTAGATCTTTCTTGTTTTCTGATATATGCATTCAATGCTATAAATGACCACATATTCACAGCTTTTGCTACACCCCACAAACTTTGGCAATGTATGTTTTCATATTCATTTGGTTTGAAATATTTTAAAAATTCTCTTGTGACCTATGTGTTTTCAAGAAGTGTGTTGTTTAATCGTCAAGCATTTTGGGGTTTTCCAGATATGTTTATGTTAATTCCCTTGTGATCTAGGGAATACTTAGTAGGATTTCTATTCTTTCAAATCTGTCAACATATGTTATGGCTCAGAAGATGGGCTATCTTGTGAACATTCCTTTTCAGTTTGAGAACAATGTGTGTTCCACTGTTGTTGGAGGAAATATTCTATAGAGGTCAATTAAATGCAATGGCATTCAGTTCAACTGTGTCCTTATTAATAAATATTTTTCTCTCAGTGGTTTCTTTCAAGAAATTTTTTGTCTTTGATTTTCTTTAATGTGAATATTATGTGTCTAGGTGTTGTTTTGTTTTTGTTTTGTTTTGTTGCTTTTGGTATTTATACTGCTTGGTGTTCTCTGAGTTCCCCAATTCTGTGGGTTGGTGTCGGACATTAATTTGGTCATTATTTCAGTCAGTCATTATTACTCCAAATATTTCTTCTGTTCCTTTCTCTCTGTCTTCTACTTCTGGTATTCCCGTTACACATATGTTACACAGTGTCTAATTGTTCCACAGTTCTTGGATAATCTGTTACATCTTTTCACTTTTTCTCTCTTACATTTCAGGTTTGGAGGATTCCATTAACATTTCCTCAAGCTTGCTGATTATTTTTTCAGCCAGGTCCAGTCAATTGATAAGCTCATCAAAGGCATTCTTCATTTCTGTGTATTTTATTTCTTGCATTTCCTTTTTGTGGCTTCTTAAACTTTCTAACTCTCTGATTGCATTACCCACCTGTTCTTGCACATTGTCCACTTTTTCCGTTAAAGCTCTTAGCATATTAATTGTGGTTATTTTGCATTCCTTGTCTGATAATTCCAACATCTCTACAAATCTGATTCTTGCTTCAATGTCTGTTGTATCTGTTCTAAGTGTGTTTTTGTCTTTTATTATACCTTGGAATTTTTTGTAGAAAGCCAAAATAATGTACCGAGTAAAATGAACTGAGATAAATAGGCCTTTAAAGTGAATTTTGTGTTTATCTAGCTAGGGGTTAACCTGTGCTTACAGGCTTTCATGTAGCCTTAGGAGTCAGAAAATAAGATTTTGTTGCCTTTTGTTTTTGTTTTTTGTTGCCTTTTGTTTTCCCTTGAAATCTCTTCTCTTTTGTATATTTTATTTATTTATTTGAGAGAGAGAGAGCTCATGAGTAGGGGGAGGGGAAGAAGGAGAGAGAGGGGAACATGCAGGCTTTCTGCTGATCTAGGAGCCCAATGCAGGGCTCCATCCCAGGACCCCAAGATCATGACCTGAGGCAAGGTTAGTCACTTAACTGACTGAGCCACCCAGGTGCCCCTGAAGTCTTTTCTTAAGCAGTGTATGTGGTGTACAGTTTGTTCAGTTGTATTCCTCTATTATTATATAGGAGTTCTACTGTGCTAAGGTGTCAGGCAAGGAAAATTGTTCTGTATTCCTAGGATGAGATCTCCATCCGTTAGTTGACCTGGCCTTTAAACTGTGAACTTCGAAAGTGCTTCTCAGTTTTGTTTTTGTTTTCCTCCTTAGGTGAGACAGTAAGGCTACAAAGGGCTGGAGTTTGGTGTTTTCATTTCATCAGGTCAATTACTATCTGTGATAAAATCATTCCTCTTAAGAGCAAGCCATCTTTAGGAGAACACAACGCTGTGAACATATTTAAAATGACCACTATTCCTCTCCCCATACCAGATGCAGGAGAGAATTTTCCCCAAGCTTCACAATGAGAACCTGGTAGGGTGCCTGAAATTAAATCCTGGGAGTGTCAGAGACCACTAACAATAGGCTTCCCCAGAGGTTTTTTTGTAAGATTTTATTTAAATTCCAGTTAGTTAACAAGCAGTGTAATATTAGTGCAGGTGTTACAATACAGTGATTCACCACTTTCTTACAATACCTGGTGCTCATCACAACAAGTGCACTCTTTAATCCCTATCACCTGTTTAACCCATCCCCTGAACCACCACCTCTTTGGTAACCATCAGTTTGTTCTCTATAGTTAAGAGTCTGTTTCTTGATTTCTCTCTCTCTCACTCTCCTTCTCTCTTCCCCCAACTCTCTCTCTCTTCCTCCTTCCTTCCCTTCCCCTTTTCCCCCTTTGCTTGTTTTGATTCTTAAATTCCACATATGCATGAAATCAGGTCTTCCTCTGACTTATTTCACTTAACATAATACTCTCTAGTTCCATCCATGTCATTGCAAATGGCAAGATTTCATTCTTTTTTATGGCTGAGTAATATTACATATATACATATAATACATACCACATCTTCTTTTTCCATTCATCAATGGACCACGTTTGGCTGTTTCCATAATTTGGCTACTGTAGATAGTGCTGCTATAAACATAGGGGTTCACATATACCTTTGAATTAGTATTTTTGTATTCTTCGAGTAAATACCTAGCAGTACAGTTGTTGGATTATAGGGTATTTTTATTTTTGAGGAAACTCCATTCTGTTTTCCAGAGTAGCTGCACCAGTTTGCATTCCCACCAATGGTGAAAGAGGGTTCCCTTTCCCCACATCCTCACCAACACTTGTTGTTTCCTGTTTTGTTAATTTTAGCCATATTGACAGGTGAGACGTAATAGCTCATTGTAGTTTCGATTTGTATTTCCCTGATAATGAGTGAAGTTGAGCATCTTTTCCTGTGCCTGCAGGCCATCTGGATGGCTTCTTTGGAAAAATGTCTATTCATGTCTTCTGCCCGTTTTTTCAGAAGGGATAGGGGCAGAAGGAGAAGGAGAGAGAATCTTTAGTAGGCTTCACGCACAATGCAGAGCTCTACGTGGGGCTCAATTTCACAATGCTGAGATCATGACCTGAGCCAAAATCAAAAGTCAGATGCATAACCGACTGAGCCACCCAGGCAGCCCAACTTCTGCCCATTTTTAAATGGGATTATTCTTGTTTTGGGGTGTTGACTTTTATAAGTCTTTATGTATTTTGGAAACTAATCCTTTATTAGATGTGTCATTTGCAAATATCTTCTCCCATTCTGATGGCTGTCTTTTAGGGGTTTTTTAAATTATTATTATTTCCTTCACTGTGCAGAAGCTTTTTACTTTAATGAAGTCCAAATAACTTATTTCACTTTTGTTTCCCTTGTTACAGGAGGCACATCTAAAAAGATGTTGCTTCAGCCAACATCAAAGAGGTTACTGCCTGTATTCTTTTCTAGGATTTTGATGGTTTCTTGTCTCACATTTAGGTCTTTAATTCATTTTGAATTTATTTTTGTACATGGTGTAAAAAAGTGGTCGAGTTTCATTCTTTTGCATGTTACTGTCCAGCTTTTCCAACACCATTTGTTGAAGACACTTTTTCCCATTGCATATTCTTTCCTGCTTTGTCAAAGATTAATTGACCATATACTTGTGGGTTTATTTCTGGGTTTTCTATTCGGTTCTATTGATCTGTGTGTCTATTTTTCTGACAGAACTACACTGTTTTGATTACTACAGCTTTGTAATATAACTTGAAGTTTGAATTATGATGCACCCAAATTTGCTTCTCATTTTCTTTTTTTAAAATTTCTTATTTGAATTTGATTTAGGTAACATGTATTGTATTATTATTTTTAGGGTTAGAATTTAGTGGTACATCAGTTGCATATAACACACAGTGCTCATTACATCAAGTGCCCTCCTTTATGCCCATCACCCAGTTACCCCATCCCCCCACGTACCTCCACTCCAGCAACCCTCAGTTTGTTTCCTACAGTTAAGAGTATCTTATGGTTTGCTTCCCTCTCCGTTTTCATCTTATTTTATTTTTCTTTCCCTTCCCCAATGTTCATCTGTTTGGTTTCTTAAATTCCACAGATGAGTGAAATTATATGGTACTTGTCTTTCTCTGACTGACTTATTTTGGTAAACATAATACCCTGTAGTTCCATCTACGTAGTTGCAAATGGCAAGATTTCATTCTTTTTGATGGCTGAGATATATTCCGTTAGGTATATACAGCACATCTTTATCCATTCATCTGTTCATGGACATCTGGACTCTTTCCATATTTTAACTATTATGGACATTGGTGCTATAAAAATTGGGGTGCACATGCCCTTCAAATCACTATGTTTGTATCCTTTCGACAAATACATAGTAGTACAATTGCTGGGTTCGAGATTAGCTCTATTTTTAACTTTTTGAGGAAACTCCATACTGTTTTCCAGAGTGACTGCCCCAGTTTACATTCTCATGAACAGTGTAAGAGTGTTCCCCTTTCTCTGCATCCTCTCCAACATCTGTTATTTCCTGACTTTTTAAAAAATTTTTATTATTATATAATGTTAGTCACCATAGAGTACATCCCCGGATTCCGATGTAAAGTTCGATGCTTCATTAGTTCCGTAAAACAACGAGTGCACCATGCAACACGTGCCCTTCTTACTACCCAACACCAGTCTATGCCTTTCCCCCACCCCCTCCCTTCTGAAGTCTTCAGTTTGTTTCTCATAGTCCATAGTCTCTCATGTTTCA
>NW_023178322.1:27429-57081 GCF_002007445.2 Ailuropoda melanoleuca
CAACTGATTTCTGGGCATTGATTTTGTATCCTGCCACATTACTGAATTGTTCTATAATTTCTAATAGTTTGTGAGTGGATTCTTTGGGTTTGCCATTTAGAGTATCATGTCATCTGCGAAGAGAGACATTTTGACTTTTTCTTTGCCGATTTGGATACCTTTTATCCCTTTTTATCTTCTGATTGCTGTTGCAAGGACTTCTACTACTATGTTGAATAATAGTGGCGAGAGTGGGCATCCTTGTCGTGTTCCTCATCTTANTTGTCGTGTTCCTCATCTTAAGGGAAAGGCTTCCAGCTTTTCCCCCATTGAGAATAATATTTGCTGCAGGCTTTTCATAGATGGCTTTTATGAGATAGAGAAATGTACCCTGTATCCCTACACTCTGAAGGGTTTTAATCAGGAAAGGGTGCTGTATTTTGTCAAATGCTTTTTCTGCATCAATTGAGAGGATCATATGGTTCCTGAGTCTTTTCTTGTTGATATGATGTATCACATTGGTTTGCAAATGTTGAACCACGCTTGCATCCCAGGGATGAATCCCCCTTGGTCATGATGGATAATCCTTTTAATGTACCGTTGGATTCTATTAGCAAGGATCTTGTTGAGGATTTTGGCGTCCTTTTTCAATAGGGAAATTGGTCTGTAATTCTCCTTTTTGAGGGGGTCTTTGCCTGGTTTGGGGATCAAGGTAATATTAGCCTCATAGAATGAGTTTGGTAGCTTTCTTTCTGTTTCTATTTTTTGAAATAGCTTTAGGAGAATAGGTATTATTTCTTCTTTGAATGTTTGGTAGAATTCCCCAGGAAAACCGTCCAGGCCTGGAGTTTTGTTATTTAGAAGGTTGTTTATCACTGACTCGATTTCGTCATAGTAATTGGCATGTTAAAGAAATCTATTTCTTCCTGTTTGTCTTGGTTGCTTATAGGTTTCCAGCAAGGCCTCCATCTCTTCCAGAATGCATAGTTTTTTGGCATATAGCTGTTGATAAAAATTTCTAATAATCCCTCCAATTTCAAGGGTGTTGGTCATGACCTCTCCTTTTTCAGTCATAATTTTACTAATTTTGGTACTTTCTCTTTGCTTTTGGATAAGTCTTGCCAGGGGTCTGCCAATTTTATGGATTCTCTCAAAAACCAGCTTCTAGCCCTGTTGATCTGCTCTACTGTGCTTCTGTTTTCTAATTCATTGATTTCTCCTCTAATTTTGGTCAACTGCTTCCTTGTGAGTGGATTAGCCCTGTCCCTCTGTTGCTCTTCCAGCTTCTTGAGGTGAGAATATAAAAACTGCATTTTAGATTTTTCTATTCTTTTAGTGAGGCTTGGATGGCTATGTATTTCCCCCTTAGGACTGCCTTTGCAGTATCCCATAGGTTTTGGACCGTTGTGTTTTCATTCTCGTTGGTCTCCATAAATTGTTTAAATTGTTTTTTGATTCCCTGGTTTATCGAGTCGTTCTTGAGCAGGATGGTTCTTAGTCTCCAAGTGTTTGAGTTTCTTCCAGATTTTTCTTTGTGGTTGAGTTCTAATTTCAGAGTGTTGTGGTCTGAGAAATGCATGGGATAATTTCAGTCTTTTTGTATCGGTTGAGACCTGTTTTGTGTTCCAGAACATGGTCTATTCTTGAGAATGTTCCATGGGCATTAGAATAGAATGAGTATTCTTTGGTTCTGGGGTGTAGTGTTCTATATATATCTATGAGGTCCAACTCGTCGAGTATGGCATTCAAAGCCTTTGATTCTTTGCTTAGTTTTTGCCAGGGTGTTCTGTCTATTTCTGATAGTGGGGTGTTGAGGTCCCCTACTATTACTGTGTTCTTATCTATATGTCTCTTTATTTTGGTTAAGAGTTGGCTTGTGTATCTTGCTGCTCCCCTGTTGGGGGCATATATATTAATAATTGTCATATCCACTTGTTGAATACTTCCTTTAAGAATAATATAGTGCCCTTCTGTATCTCTCTCTATGGCCTCTAGTTTAAAATCCAGTCTATCTGATATGAGAATTGCTACTCCAGCTTTCTTTTGAGGTCCATTTGCGTGGAAGATGGTACTCCATCCCCTTACTCTAAGTCTGAATGCATCTTTGGGTTCAAAATGAGTCTCTTGTAGACAGCAAATGGATGGGTCATGTCTTTTTATCCAATCTGCAACCCTGTGGCGTTTTNGCAACCCTGTGGCTTTTTATGGGAGTATTTAAACCATTTACATTGGCACTGAGACCTGAGAGATAGAATTTTAATGATGCCACGTTGCCAGTAATGTCTTTTTTTCGGTTGTGACTTTCTGTTCTGTATCACTTTTGGGATCTTTTTACCTTTATAGAACCCCCCTTAATATCTCCTGTAGGGCTGGTTTCGTGGTTATGAAATTGGTTAATGATTGGCGATTTTGGAACGTCTTTATTTCTCCATCAATTCTGAATGACAGCTTTGCTGGATAAAGGATCCTTGGCTGCATGTTTTTCTCTGAAAGAGCTTTAAAAATGCCCCCCCAAGCCTTTCTCTCATTCCAGGTCTCTGTAGACAGGTCTGACGTAATNGAAAATGCCACCCCCCAACCCTTTCTCTCATTCCAGGTCTCTGTAGACAGATCTGACGTAATTCTGATAACTTTGCCTTGGTACGTGAGAAATTTCTTTGCCGTGGCTGCTTTCAATACTGTATCCTTGGATCTAATATTTGCGAATTGCACTATGACATGCCGTGGCATAGGTTTGTCATGGTTGAGCTTGGATGGGGTCCTCTCTGCCTCTTGAACACGAATGTTTGTTTCCCTCGCTAGATTAGGGAAGTTTTCAGCTACAATTTGTTCAAATATCTCTTCTAGACCTCTGTTTTTCTCCACCCCTTCAGGGATGCCGATGATTCTGACATTGGATCGTTTCATAGAGTCAGTAATCTCCCGTAATCTACATTCGTGGGCGTGGATTTTTTTAAGACCAGCTTCTATTTTCGTTTTTTCTTCTACTAACCCATCCTCCAATTCGCTAACGCGTTCCTCTGCCTCGGTGACCCTGGCCGTCAGAGCCTCTAGTTTTGACTGNGTTTCCCTCGCTAGATTAGGGAAGTTTTCAGCTACAATTTGTTCAAATATCTCTTCTAGACCTCTATTTTTCTCCTCCTCAGGGATGCCTATGATTCTGACATTGATTTGTTTCATACAGTCAGTAATCTCCTGTAATCTACTTCATGGGCATGGATTTTTTTAAGACCAGTTTCTATTTTTGTTTTTTCTTCTACTAACCCATCCTCCAATTCGCTAATGCATTCCCCTGCCTTGGTGACCCTGGCCATCAGAGCCTCTAGTTTTGACTGCATTTGGCTCATAGAATTTTTAATTTCTGTCAGATTCGCTCTCATTTCTGCCCTTAGGGATTCTATATTCTCAGTAGCGTTTTCGTTAATACTTTTTTCAAGTCTACTCATCATCTTGACCATTGTTGCTCTGTATTCCATTTCTGATAATTTGGATACATCTATATCTATTATTTCTGTGGCATAGGCCACAGTCTCATTATCTTTTCTTTGCTGGGGGGGACTTCTCCTTCCCGTCATTCTGATGCGGAGAGATTGTGGAGTTGTCCAGTGCCCAAATTATTGACTGGGCCCCAGGCCGTGTGCCCTTGTTTTATGGAGATCTTAGGGATGTGAGCCTCTTCTTTAAAGATTTTATTTATTTATTTCAGACCACGAGACAGACAGAAAGAAAGGGAACCCAAGCAGGGGAGTGGGAGAGGAAGAAGCAGGCTCCCAGCGGAGAAGCCCGATAAGGGACTCCTTTCCGGAACGCTGTGATCATGCCCTAATCTGAGGACAGGCGCTTACTGACTGCGCCACTCAGGCGCCCTGGGTTGTGGGCTTCTTGATTTTTCAGCCTGCCTTCTGGGGGAGGGGCCTGCCTGCAGGTACTCAGAAAACCCTGTTTGGGTAGAGTCTCTGTGTCCCTTGCGAGGGGGGATGGGNTTTGGGTAGAGTCTCCGTGTCCCCTGCTAGGGGTGATGGGAATGGGCACCCTGTGAGCTGGTATTTCCGGGATTTTTTTTCTCTGGCGGCTTTCCCTGGCATTCTGCTGTGCCTCTTCTGAGAGTCAGAGCAGCAGTGGCCGAAATTCAGCCTCTGTCACAGAGCAGAGGGATTGCGGCCCGCTCTCCACTGATGTTCTGGCCACTTTAACTCTGTTTCTGTTGGTGTTGCTCACCCCTGCAGCATCCCGGGCTGTGCGCCCCACACCCGGCGTCCCAGCCCTCACTTCCAGGGCTGGCACGTCTCTGTCCTTTGTGTTTCCAACCCCGCCNCCAGCCCTCACTTCCAGGGCTGGCGTGTCTCTGTCCTTTGTGTTTCGAACCCCGCCAGCCACCCTGTGCGCGCTCCCGGGCTCCGGTCTCAGTCTGCTGTCTCGTGGGTGCCGTCCGCGAGTCCGACCGCTCCCCGGTGCAGGTGGGCCCGCCAGCTGCCAGCCGCCAGCTGCCCCACACACGCTCCCAGAGCTCCCGGTCTCAGTCTGCATCCAGTGAGCATTCCGGAGTTCCGGAGTTCCGTGAGATGCTTGGTAGCGCGTGCCCCCGGCTCACGGTCTCAGTCTGCTGTCTCAAGTGTGCGGGTCCACGGTTTGCCCACTCCCCCGTGCAGGTGGCTACCGCTTCCCGGGCCTGGACATGGTGGCTCCCTCACCCTTCCATTTATCTTCTGATATCTGTTTGTGGTTTCATGGCTCCCCGCTTCGTACCTCAATACTCAGCGCTGGAGATGTTCATTTGTAGAGATCCAGATGTATCTTCCTGTGTCTCAGGCTGATTTCGTGGATGTTCCTGCTGGTCTTGTATCTATCCAGCTCAACTCAGGGGACTGGCTGAAAAAGGGTTCCCCTACTCCTCCACCATCTTAACTCTTCCCCCCTAGGCATTAATTCTTATTTAAATGTTTGGAAGAATTCTTCTGGGAAGCCATCTGTCCCTGGAATCTTGGTTTTTGGGAGATTTTTGATTACTGATTCAATTTCTTTTTTTTTAATTATTTATTATATTATGTTAGTCACCATACAGCACACCATTAGTTTTTGATGTAGTTTTCCATGATTCATTGTTTATGTATTACACCCAGTGCTCCGTACAATACGTGCCCTCCTTACTACCCATCACCGGCCTATCCCAATCCCATACCCCCTCCCCTCAGAAGCCTTCAGTTTGTTTTCCAGATAGACTCTCGTGGTTCATTCCCACTTCTGTTTACCCCCCCACCTTCCCTTCCTTCTCCTACCAATATCCCTGCTATTTCTTGTGTTCCATAAATGAGTGAAACCATATGATAATTGTCTTTCTTTGCTTGACTTATTTCACTTAGAATAATCTCCTCCAGTCCCATCCACATTGCTGCAAATGTTGGGTAATTGTTCTTTCTGATGGCTGAGTAATATTCCTTTGTATATTTGGACCGCATCGTCTTTATCCATTCTCCTGTTGAAGGGCATCTTGGCTCCTCTACAATTTACCTATTGTGGACAATGCTGCTATGAACATTGAGATGCATATGGCCTTTCTCTTCACTACGTCTGTATCTTTGGTGTAAATACCCAGTAGAACAATTGATGGGTCATATGGTAGCTCTGTTTTTAACATTTTGAGGGACCTCCACACTGTTTTCCAAAGTGGCTGTACCAACTTGCATTCCCACCAATAGTGTAAGAATGTTCCCCTTTCTCCAACCCTCTCTAAAATTTGTTGTTTCTTGCTTTGTCCATTTTTGCCATTCTTTTTTTAATAATAATAATATTTTTATTCATACAGTACATTCCTAGTTTTTGATGTAAAGTTCCATGATTCATTAGTTGTGTATAACTCCCAGTGCACCATGAAATACCTCCCCTCCTTAATACCCATCACCAGCCTATCTATTTACCCCCCCCCGAAGCCCTCAGTCTGTTTCCCGGAGTCCATAGTCTCTTATGGTTCATTCTCCCTTCTGTTTACCCCCCTTTCTTCTTCCCTTTCTTCTCCTACCGATCTTCCTACTTCTTATGTTCCATAAATGAGTGAAACTATATGATAATTGTCTTTCTCTGCTTGACTTATTTCTCTTAGCACGTTCTCCTCCAGTCCCGTCCATGTTGCAGCAAATGTTGAGAAATCATTCTTTTTGATAGCTTAGTAACATTCCATTGTATATATGGACCACATCTTCTTTTTTTTAATGTTTTTTTTATTATATTATGTTAGTCACCATACAGTACATCCCTGGTTTCTGATGTAAAGTTCGATGATTCATTAGTTGTGTATAACACCCAGTGAACCATGCAATACGTGCCCTCCTTACTACCCTTCACCAGCCTATCTTATTCCCCCACCCCCCTCCCCTCTGAAGCCCTCAGTTTGTTTCTCAGAGTCCATAGTCTCTCATGCTTCATTCCCCCTTCTGATAACCTCCCAGATAATGCTAAGTGAAATAAGTCAAGCAGAGAAAGACAATAATTCATATGATTGCTCTCATCTATGGAATATAAGAACTAGGAAGATCGGTAGCGGAAGAAAGGGATGGACCTCATCTTCTTAATCCAGTCATCTGTTGAAGGGTATCTTGGCTCCTTCCACTATTAGCTATTGTGCACAATGCTGCCATGAACATTGGGGTGCATATGGCCCTTCTCTTCACTATGTCTGTATCTTTGGGGTAAATACCCAGTAGTGCAATGGTTGGATCATAGGGTAGCTCAATTTTTAACCCTTTAAGGGACCTCCACACTGTTTTCCAGAGAGGCTATACCAACTTGTATTCCCACCAAAAATGTAGGAGGGATCCCCTTTCTCCACATCCTCTCCAACAATTGTTGTTTCTTGCCTTGTCTATTTTTGCCATTCTAACTGGTGTAAGGTGGTATCTCAGTGTGGTTTTGATTTGAATTTCCCTGATGGCTCAAGATTTTGAACATTTTTTCATGTATCTGTTAGCCATTTGTATGTCTTCATTGGAAAAGTGTCTATTCATACCTTCTGCCCATTTTTTGATTTGATTATTTGTTTCTCGTGTATTGAGTTTGAGAAGTTCCTTATAGATCTGGAATACCATGCTTTTATCTGTGGTTCCATTTGCAAATATCTTCTTCCATTCTATGTGTTTTCTTTGTTTTGATGACTGTTTCCATTGCTCTGCAGAAACTTTTTATCTTGATGAAGTCCCATAAGTTCATTTTTTGTTTTGTTTCTCTTGCCTTTGGAGATATGTCATGAAAGAATTAGCTTTGGCCGATGTCAAAGAGGTTGCAGCCTATTCTCCTCCAGGATTTTGATGGATTCCTGTCTCACATCGAGGTCTTTCATCCATTTGGAGTTTATCTTTGTGTATGGTGTGAGAGAGTGGTCAAGTTTCATTCTTTTGCATATAGCTGTCCAAGTTTCCCAGCACCATTTATCGAAGAGACTGTCTTTTTTCCACTGGATGTTTTTTCCTGCTTTGTCAAAGATTAGTTGCCCAAAGAGCCGAGGGTCCCTTTCTGGGTCTCTATTCTGTTCTATTGGTCTATGTGTCTGTTTTTGTGCCAGTACCATGCTGTCTTGGTGATCTCAGCTTTGTAGTATAGCTTGAAATCCAGCAACGAGATGCCCCAGCTTTGTTTTTCTTTTTTTAACATTTCTTTGGCTATTCGGGGTCTTTTCTGTTTCCACACAAATAAGGGCTGTTTGTTTCAGTTCTATGAAAAATGTCATTGGTATATTGATCAGGATGGCATTGAAAGTGTAGATTGCTCTGGGTAGCATAGACATTTTAACTACGTCTATTCTTCTGATCCATGAGCATGGAATGTTTTTCCATCTTTTTGTGGGTTCTTCCATGTCTTGATCAGTGTTCTGTAGTTTCTAGAATACAGGTCCTTTACCTTTGGTTAAGTTAATTCCGAAATATCGTATAATTTTTGGTGTTATTGTAAATGGAATGGATTCCCTAATTTCTCTTTCTTCCGTCTCATTATTCATGTATAGAAATGCAACTGATTTCTGGGCATTGATTTGTAACCTTCCACATTACTGAATTGTTCTATGAGTTCTAATAATTTGGGACTGGTGGGGCGCCTGAGTGGCACAGCGGTTAAGCATCTGCCTTCAGCTCAGGGCGTGATCCCGGCATTATGGGATCAAGCCCCATGTCAGGCTCCTCCGCTATGAGCCTGCCTCTTCCTCTCCCACTCCCCCTGCTTGTGTTCCCTCTCTCGCTGGCTGTCTCTATCTCTGTCAAATAAATAAATAAAATCTTTAAAAAAAATAATTTGGGACTGGTGTCTTTTGGGTTTTTCATATAGAGTATCATGTCATCTGCGAAGAGAGAGAGTTTGACTTCTTCTTTGCCAATATGAAGACCTTTTATTCCTTTTTTTTTTTGTCTGATTGCTGTTACTAGCCCTTCTAGTACTATGTTGAACATAATGGCAAGAGTGGGCATCCTTGTTGTGTTTCTGATCTTAAGGGAAAGGCTTTCAGCTTTTCCCCAATGAGAATGATTTTTGCCGTAGGCTTCTCAAAGGTGGTTTTTATGAAATTGAGGAATGTACCTTGTATCCCTACACTCTGAACGGTTTTAATCAGGAAAGGTGCTGTATTTTGTCAAAGGCTTTTTTCTGCATCAATTGAAAGTATCATATGTTTCTTTACTCTTTTCTGTTGATGTGATCTATCACACTTGTCGATTTGCGAATGTTGAACCACCTTGCAACCCAGGAATGAATCCCACTTGGTCATGATGGATAATCCTTTTATTTATTTTTTTAAAGTTTTATTTATTTATTTGACAGAGAGAGAGAGACAGCCAGTGAGATAGAGAACACAAGCAGGGGGAGTGGGAGAGGAAGAAGCAGGCTTCCAGTGGAGCAGAGAGCCTAATGTGGGGCTCCATCCCAGGACTCTAGGATCATGCCCCGAGCCAAAGGCAGACGCTCAACAACTGAGCCTCCCAGGTGTCCCGGATAATCCTTTTAATGTATTGTTGGGTCCTGTTAGCTAGGATCTTGTTGAATTTTGGCATCAATATTGAACAGGGATATCAGTCTGTAATTCTCCTTTTTGATGGGGTCTTTGCCTGGTGTGGGGATCAAGGTAATCCTGGCCTCATAGAATGAGTTTGGTAGTTTTCCTTCTGTTTCTATTTTTGAAACAGTTTCAGCAGAATAGGTATTATTTCTTCTTTGAATGTTTGGTAGAATTCCCCGGGGAATCCGTCAGGCCCTGGACTCTTGTTTTGGGGGAGTTTTTTGATCACTGCTTCAATCTCTTCTTAATTAATCGGTCTGTTTAAATAATCAATTTCTTCCTGTGTCAGTCTTGGTAGTTTATAGGTTTCCAGGAAAGCATCCATTTCTTCCAGGTTGTTTAGTTTATTGGCATATAGTTACTGATAATAGTTTCTAATGATTCTTTCTATTTCTTTGGTGTTGGTTGTGATCTCTCGGTTTTCATTCATAATTTTATTAATTTGGGTCCTTTTTCTATTTTTTTGAATAAGTCTGCCCAGTGGCTTTTCAATCTTATTTATTCTTTCAAAGAACAAGCTTCTAGTTTTGTTGATCTGCTCTACTGTGATCCTGGTTTCTAATTCATTGATCTCTGCTCTAATCTTGATCAACTGCCTTCTTGTGTGTGGGTTAGGCCTGTTCTTCTGTTCCAGCTCCAGATTCTTAAGGTAAGAATATAAATCTGCATTTTAGATTTTTCTATTCCTTTGACTGAGGCTTGGATGGCTATGTATTTTCCCCTTAGGACAGCCTTTGCAGTGTTCCATATGTTTTGGACCAATGTGTTTTCATTCGCATTGGTTTCCGTAAATTGCTTAAGCTCAGCTTTAATTCCCGGGTTTACCCAATCATTCTTAAGCAGGATGGTTCTTAGTTTCCAAGTGTTTGAGTTATCTTCCAAATTTTTCCTTGTGATTGAGTTCCAGTTTCAAAGCATTGTGATCTGAGAATATGCAGGGAAAAATCTCAGTCTTTTGGTATCAGTTAAGCCCTGTTTTGTGACCCAGTATATGGTCTATTCTGGAGAAAGTTCCATGTGCATTGGAAAAGAATGAGTATTCTGTTGTTCTGGGATGTAGTGTTCTATATATATCTATGAGGTCCATCTGGTCCAGTATGTCATTCAAAGCTCTTGCTTCTTTGTTGATTTTCTACTTAGGTGATCTGTCTATTGCTGAGAGTGGAGTGTTGAGGTCCCCTACTACTATTTACATATTATTGTCTATATGTCTCTTTATTCTGATTAAGAGTTGGCTTGTGTATCTCGCTGCTCCCCTGTTGGGGGCATAGATATTTATAATTGTCATATCCACTTGTTGGATGCATCCTTTAAGAATAATATAGTGTCCTTCTGTATCTCTACCTACAGTCTTTAGTTTAAAATCTAATCTGTCTGATATGAGAACTGCTACTCCAGCTTTCTTTTGAGGTCTGTTGGCATAAAAAATAGTTCTCCATCCCTTCACTTTCAGTCTGGATGTAACTTTAGGTTCAAAATGAGTCTCTTGTAGACAGCATATGGATAGGGTCATGTCTTTTTATCCAATCTAAAACCCTGTGGCATATTATGGGGGCATTTAGGCCATTCACATTGAGAGTGATTATTGAGAAATATGATTTTAATGATGTCATGTTGTCTGTGAAGTCTTTGTTTCTATAGATTGTAAATTTCTGTTCTGTATCTCTCTTGGGGTCTTTTTACTTTTATAGAAACCCCTTAACATTTCTTGCTGGGCTGGCTTGGAGGTCACATATTCCTTCAGTTTCTGCCGGTCTTGGAAGGTCCTTGTCTCTCCATCAATTCTGAATTACAGCCTTGCTGTATTAAGGATCCTTGGCTGCATGTTCCTCTCACTTAGTGCTGTGAATACGTCTTGCCAGCTTTTTCTGGCTTGCCATGTCTCTGTAGACAGGTCTGATGTTTTTCTGATGTTCCTCCGTCTGTAGGTGAGGATTCTCTTTCCCCCTGGCCACTTTCAAGATTGTATCCTTGGATATAAGATTTGTGGATTCTACTGTTATGTGACGTCGTGTTGGTCTGTTCTCGTTGATCTTGGGAGGGGTCTTCTCTGCCTCTTGGACATGAATGCTTGTTTCCTTTGCCAGATTAGAGAAGTTCTCAGCTACAATTTGTTCAAATATCTCTTCTAGACCTCTCTCTTTCTCCACCCCCTCGGGGATGTCGATGATTCTGACATTGGAATGTTTCATTGAGTCAGTAATCTCCCGTAATCTACATTCTTGAGATTGGACTTTTTTGAACCGAGTTCCCATTTTTTCCTTCTTTTCTATCATCCATCTTCCAACTCACCAATTTGTTCTTCTGCCTCATTTACCCTGGCCATCAGAGCATCCAGTTTAGACTGCATTTGATTCATAGCATTTTTAAAAATTTTTTATTACATTATATTAGTCACCATGCAGTACATCCCTGGTTTCTGATGCAAGGTTCGATGATTCATTAGTTGCGTATACCACCCAGTGCACCATGCAATATGTGCCCTCCTTACTACCCATCACCAGTCTATCCCATTCCCCCACCCCCTCTCCTCTGAGGTTCGATGATTCATTAGTTGCGTATACCACCCAGTGCACCATGCAATATGTGCCCTCCTTACTACCCATCACCAGTCTATCCCATTCTCATTAATATTTTTAATATTTTTTTCAAGCCTACACATCATCTTGACCATTGTTACTCTGAACTCCATTTCTGACAATTTGGTTACATCCATATCCATCAGTTATGTGGCAGAGGCCACAGTCTCTGTTTCATTCTTTTGTTAGGGGTTCCTCCTCCTTTTCATTCTGATGAGGAGAGGTTGCGGGTATGCCCAGAGCCCAAATTATTGACTAGGACCCAGGCAATGTGCAGTTGTTTTATAGGGACCTTAGGGATGTGGGCTTCTTGTTTTTTCAGCCTGCCTTCTGGGGGTGGGGCCTACCATGCTGATACTGAGGCCACCCTGTTTGGGTAGAGTTGCCCGGTCCCCTGGGAGGGGGAGTGGGGATGGGCACAATGTGAACCAGTATTTCCGGTCTTTTGTTCTCTGGCATCTTTCCCTGGCAGTTTTCTCTGACTCTTCTGAGAGTCAGAGCCACAGTGGCCGTATCCTAGCCTCTGTCTCAGAACAGAGAGATCGCAGTCTGCTCTTTACTGAGCTCTCCTGGACAATTTAATTGTGTTTCTGTTGGTGCTGCTAAAGACCCCATAGCATCCCCGGTTGTGTGCCCCACAGCCGCTCTCCCACTCCTCACTCCCAGGGCTGGCACATCTCTGTCCTTTGTGCTTCTAACACCGCCAGCTGCCCCTGGTTGCCACGTGGGCTCCTGAGCTCCCTGTTTCTGTGTGGTTGGTGCATGCTCCAGAGCTCTGGTTTTCAGTGTGGTTGTGCACACGTTCCCGAGCTCCCGATTTCAGTCAGGTTTCCCGGTGGCTACAGGTCCACGATTCCGGCCCACTCTCCAGTGCAGGTGGCTACTGCTTCCCAGCGCCCAAGTGTGGCAGCTCCCTCCCCCTTCCGTTTATCTTTCAATATCTGTGCACAGATTCTCAGCTGCATACCTCAATACTCAGTGCTGGAGATTTTCATTTGTAGAGAACCAGATGTATCTTCCTACGTCTCGGGCTGATTTCATGGGTGTTCAGGATAATCTGGTAGATATCCAGCTCGATTCAGGGGACCAGCTGAAAAAATGTCCCCACTCCTCTGCCATCTTTTTTCTTCTCACTGATTCAATTTCTTTCCTGGTTATGGGTCTCTTCAGATTCTCTATTTCTTCCTTTTTCAGTTTTGGTCATTTATATGTGTCTAGGAATGTACCCATTTCTTCCAGATTGCTTAATTTGTTGGCATATAATTGCTCATAATATTCTCTTATAATTGTTTGTATTTCACTGGCATTGGTTGTGATCGCTCCTCTTTCATTCATGATTTTATTTATTTGGGTCATTTCTCTTTTCTTTTTTGATAAGCCTGGCTAAGGTTTTACCAATCTTTGTAATTCTTTTAAAGAACCCGCTCCTAGTTTCATTAATCTGTTCTACTGGTTTTTTAAAATTTCTATGTCATTGACTTCTTTTTTTTAGCTCGAAATTTATTTGATTAGTTTGCAATGTTTTTCTTTTTTTATTATGTTGTTAGTCCTCATACAATACATCATTAGCTTTTGATGTAGTGTTCCATGATTCATTGTTTGCATATAACGCCCAGTGCTCATTGCAATACATGCCCTCCTTAATACCCATCACGGGGCTAACCCATCCCCCACCCCCTCCCCTCTGACACCCTCAGTTATTTTCCTGGAGTCCATAGTCTCTCATGGTTCATCTCCTTCTCTGATTTCCCCCGCTTCAGTTTTCCCTTCCTTCTCCTAATGTCCTCCATGCTATTCCTTACATTCCACATGTAAGTGAAACCATATGATAATTGTCTTTCTTTGCTTGACTTAATTCACTTAGTGTAATTCCCTCCAGTTTCTTTTTTTTTTAAAGATTTTATTTATTTATTTGACAGAGATAGAGACAGCCAGCGAGAAGGGAACACAAGCAGGGGGAGGGGGAGAGGAAGAAGCAGGCTCCCAGCAGAGGAGCCTGACGTGGGGCTCGATCCCATAATGCCGGGATCATGCCCTGAGCCGAAGGCAGACGCCCAACCGCTGTGCCACCCAGGCGCCCCTCCCTCCAGTTTCATCATGTTGATGCAAATGGTGGTTATTCATCCTTTCTGATGGCTGAGTAATATTCCATTTTCTATATGGAGCACATCTTCTTTATTCGTTCACCTGTTGATGGGCATCTCGGCTCTTTCCAGAGGTTGGCTATTTTGGACAATGCTGCTATGAACATTGGGGTGCACATGCCCCTTCTTTTCACTACATCTGTATCTTTGGGGTAAATACCTAGTAGTGCAATTGCTGGGTTGTAGGATAGCTCTATTCTTAACATCTTGAGGAACCTCCCTACTGTTTTCCAGAGAGGCTGTACCAGCTTACATTCCCACCAACAGTGTAAGAGAGTTCCCCTTTCTCCACATCCTTGCCAACACTTGTTGTTTCCTGTTTTGTTAATTTTTGCCATTCTAACTGGTATAAGGTGGTATCTCATTGTGATTTACAAAAGCAAAAATAAACTTTTGGACTTCATCAAGATAAAAAGCTTCTGCACAGCAAAGGAAACATTCAACAAAACTAAGAGGCAGCCCATGGCATGGGAGAAGATATTTGCAAATGACATTACAGATAAAGGGCTGATATCCAAGATCTACAAAGAACTTCTCGACACTCAAAAAACTAATAACTCAGTCAAAAAAAATGAGCAGAAGACATGAACAGACACTTCTCCAAAAAAGACGTACAAATGGCTAACAGACACATAAAAATGCTCAACATCTTTAACCATCAGGGAAATACAAATCGAAACCAGTATGTCATTGACTTCTACTCTAAACTTTATTATTTCTCTTCTCCTGCAGGATTTAAACTTTACTTCATGTGCTTTTTCTAGCTCCTTTTGGTGTAGGTTAGCTTGTGTATTTGAGACCTTTCTTGCTTCTTAATCAAGGCCTGTATTGCTATGTGCTCCCCTCCTAGGACCAACTTTGCTGCATCCCAAGGGTTTTGAACTATCATGTTTTCACTTTCATTTGCTTCCATGTATTTTTTTGTTTATAAAAAAATTTTTAAAAATTTTTTATAATGTTATGTTAATCACCATACAGTACGTCATTAGTTTTTGATGTAGTTTCTATGATTCCTTGTTTGTGTATAATACCCAGTGCTCCATGCAATATGTGCCATCCTTAACACCCATCACCAGGCTAACCCATCCCCCCACCCCCTCCCCTCTGAAGCCCTTAGTTTGTTTCCCAGAGTCCATAGTCTCTAGTGTATTTTTTAAATTCTTCTTTAATTCCCTAGTTGACCCATTCATTCTTCACTGGGATACTCTTTAGTCTCCGTGTTTGTGGGCCTTGCAAATTTTTTCTTGTGATTGACTTCAAGTTTGTGATCTGAAAATATGCATGGTATGATCTCAGTATTTTTTGTACTTGTTGAGACCTGATTTGTGACCTAGTGTGTGATCTATTCTGGAGAATGTCCCATGTGTACTCAAGAAGAATGTGTATTCTGCTGTTTTAGGGTGAAATGCTCTGAATATAGCTGTTAAGTCCATCTGGCCCAGTATGTCATTCAAAGACCTTGTTTCCTTGTTGATATTCTGCTTAGATGATCTGTTCATTGTTGTGAGTGGGGTGTTAAAAATCCTCTTTTATTATTGTATGTTATCAATGAGTTTTTTAAATTTTGTTATTAATTGGTTTATATAGTTGGCTGCTCCAATGTTAGGGGCAAAAGTATTTATAATTGTTATATCTTCTTGTTGGATAGACCCTTTTATTATGATATGGTGTCCTTCTTCATCTCTTATTACAGTCTTTAGTTTAAAATCTAGTTTGTCTGATATAAGGATGGTGATTCCAGCTTTCTTTTGATGCTCATTAGTATGATAGGTGGTTCTCCACCCCCTCACTTTCAATCTGGAGGTGCCTTGCATTTAAAATGAGTCTCTTATTATATTATCTCATCATTAAAAAAAATAAATCTCTTATAAGCAGCATATCTCCCCTTGTAGGTTAAGGACCTCTTGATCTGAGCTGCTTATAGGATTTTCTCTTTATCTCTGAAATTTGTGAGTTCACTATTATATGTCGGGGTGTTGACCTCTTTTTATTGTTTTTGAGGGGCTTCTCTGTGCCTCCTGGACTTGAATGCCTGTCTCCTTCCCCAGACTAAGGTAGTTCTCAGCTATAATTTGTTCAAATAAACCTTCTACCCCTTCTCCTACTCCTTATCTCCTGGGACCCCTATTATTCAGATATTATTTCACTTTATGTAATTGCTGAAATCTCTAGATCACTCTTTTGTGATCTAATAGTTTTCTTTCTCTCTTCTTAGCTTCCTTATTTTCCATCATTTTATCCTCTGTATCACTGATTCAATTTTCTGCTTTATTCATCCTGATTTTTATAGCCTCCACTTGGGACTGCATCTCGATAATAGCAACTTTTATTTTGGCCTGACTAGATATTAGCTCTTTTATCTCTATAGCAGGGGATTCTCTAGTGTTTTCAATGTTTTCTTCAAGCCCAGCTAGTGTCTTTATAATCATTGTTTTGAATTCTAGTTCAGACATCTTACTTATACCTGTATTGATTAAATCCCTGGCAGTGAGTACTGCCTCCTGTTCTTTCTTTTGGGGCGAATTTCTCTGTCTCATCACTTTGTCCAGAAAAGAAAAGAAGAAAGAAAGAAAGAAACAATAATAACAACAATAGAATAAAACAAAACAAACAAAAATCAAAACCAAAACAGAACAAAAAACTAGACCCTGGGTGTGTTTTGGGCTGTTGTTGAAAGAAACTACATCCCAAAATAAGGAAGAAAGAAAAACTTGTGTATGCATATGAAAGAAAAACAAAATGAAAAGAAACAAAAAATTAAAAATATGTATGTATATAACGTATATATAAAAATAATAATTAAAAATAATAAAAAAGAATTGAAAAAGTATAATAACTGAACAATATAATACTGAAGGACTAAAGAATAATAAACCAAAGAATGCTATATACTGTTTTCCCCATGAGCCATAGCTTTGCAATCCTCTATGATCAGTAAACTTAGTGTGAGCCAATTGTGCTGTTGCGCTGATTGTTAGGTGGACTTGCCCTAAGGCAAATGCGCCTCCCTTGTGCAGAGGCAGAGCTCAGTGTAAGCAGCTGCAGATTCCACTTTGTAGAACTGTTTTGCTCCGTCAAGCATTTCAGTACCAATGGGTTGGATGAATATGGCTCACCCCACTCTCTAGCTCTAGAACTGAAAGTTCACACCCTCCCAACTCTTTGGTGAACCCTCACAGAAAAGCAGTCAATCACTCTTGTCTCCCCAGTTACTGTCAGAACTGTGTTCACCCAGCCTGTGACCAAGTGTTTTTTTCTTAGGCTCACGACTGAGTTTCAAAACTCCAAATTCTATGGGTTCCTGAGGTGCAGACCCACACTGTTCCTCCAAGGAGAGGGAGGTCAGTCTTGCAACACCTCTGTCTTTTGCTGGACCCCTCCCAAGAAAGTGGTCACATGACTGTGCAGCAGTTAGTAGTTTATGGCAACATAAAGCAGAAAGCCAGCACCTAGACTTGTTCTCAGCCTGCTTTCCCACTCCTGTGCCTGGGAACTCTGCTACACTCATGCACCCCTGTTCTTCTTAAGACCCTGGGGATCCTGAGACCATGCTGTCACAACTGGGATTTCACTCTGCTTCACCACCTCAGCACCTTTAAGCCAGGGACATACCCCACTGTAGCAGACTTCTAAAAGTTCTGATTTTGCTCTCCAATGCTTATAATACTTTGTGGCAGCCTCCTTAAGCAGGCTCCCTCTCCTCTGTTGTATCCTTCAATATATCACCCTGGATTCAAGTCTCTGAACCTCCTACCTTCCAAAAAGTGGTTCCTTTTCTACTTGTAGAATTGCAACATTTCTTTTCTCATATTTCTGATTGATTTCTCAGGTGTTCAGCATGATTTGATAACTATCCAGCTGTATTTGAGGGACCAAGGAAACAGGGTCCCCTACTCCTCCACTGTCTTAATTCCTCGATTTTTTTCATCAATGTTTTATATTTTTCAGGGTACACATCCTTTGTCTCTTTCATTAGATTCATTCCTAGATATCTTGTTGTTTTTGGTGAAATTGCAAATGGGACTGATTCCTTGAATTTTCTTTCTGCTGCTTCATTACTGGTGTACAGAAATGCAACAGATTTATATGCATCCATTTTGTATCCTGGGATATTACTGAATCAGTTCTAGCAGTTTTTGGTGGAGTCTTTTGGGTTTTCTGTATAGAGTATCATGTCACCTGCAAATGGCAAAAGTTTGACTTCTTTCTTGCTGATTTGGATGCCTTTTATTTCTTTTTGTTGTCTGATTGCTGTGGCTAGGACTTCCAATACTATGTTAAATAACAGTGGTGTGAGGGACATCCCTGTCTTGTTCCTGACTGAAGAGGAAAAACTCTGTTTTTCCCAGTTGAGGATGATATTAGGAATGAGTTTTTCATAGATGACCTTTATTATGTTGTCCTGGAGTTTTTAACTTTCAAACTTGCCCTCACTAAACCTCCAACAATTAGTCAATTACAGTTTAGGTTTTCCTACATTGGCACTGTTTCCCACAGAGTTGTTTGATCCTGAGCTTCTGTGATTTTCTTCACCTGTCAGGCTATCTCTTCTATTTGTGGAGCACAAGGTTGCCTTATGGCCACAGTTCTCTGAGTAGTCCAAGAAGAGTTTTTGATTTTCAAATTGTTCAGCTTTTTTCTTTTTCTTGGGGGGGTGGATTTCTTATTTTGCTTTATTATTTTAAAAAAAAACATTTTTTTATTATGTTATATTAGTCATCATACAGTACTTCACTAGTTTTTGATGTAGTGTTCCATGCTTCATTGTTTGCAAATAACACCCAGTGCTCATTGCAATTCATGCCCTCCTTAATACTCATTTCTTGTTGTATGTATGGAGTGATGACTTCCAAACTTCTTACATGCCAGACCGGAAATCATAAGTATTCCCATGTCTTTGTTTTTTATTCTGTATTCTGGGACATTTTCTTAACTTTATCTTCAACTGAGCGTGTTGCAGGGAGGAATTTTTATTTTTTTAATTTTATTTATTTTTTGTTCAAGTATAAATAACATACAGTTAATGATTCACTATAATGATTCAACAGTTCTATACATCAACTCATTCATCACAGTAAGAATACTCTTAATCCCCTTCACTTATTTCACCCATCCCCTCACCCACCTTCCCTCTGGTAAACACCACTTTGTTCTCTGTATTTTAGAGTCTGGTTTTTTTTTTATCTTTTTTTTTCATTGTTCCTTTGTTTTGTTTCTTAAATTCCACATATAAGTGACATCATATGGTACTTGTCTTTCTATGGCTGACTTATTTCTCATAACATAATACTCTCTGTCTCCATCCATATCATTACAACTGACAAGATTTCATTCTTTTTTATGGCTAATATTCCATTATATGTGTATACCACATCTTTTTCCATTCATCTATGAATGGATGAGCTCTTTTATTTTAGAAATTGTTTTAAATTTCTAAGCACTCTTATTCTCCCAAAGTACCTTTTTCGTAACATCCTTTTCTGTTTTCTACTTTATAGATGCAATATTTTCTGTGTATATTTGTTTAATAGAGCTTTACTGGAGTCTTCAGGGTAACATAACAATTACCAAGCCAGGAAGGAAAATTGTAAATGGATATCAGATATCACTTCTCCAAGAGAATGCCACCCATTCACCTCTGAATGGGGCTGCATACTGACTGTCCCTCTTCTTAGCCCCCTGCACTGATACCATGTCTGGGCAAGATGATCATCCAACAACTGGATGATTTTTGGCCATGTGCTCAGATCTCCAGCTCTCACCTTGTCATCAGAGAGAGGAGGTCATCGTTCTGTTCTCCACTCCCAGGCCTACACGAGACAATCACAATAGCAGCACATTTCACAGAGCAGATTGTTTTTAACATTAAATAATATATACCGTGGAAATGACAATCCTGTCTAGTTCCTTTTTTACAGTCTTTCCTTCAACAGGAACCAACAGCAATCCAAGCCAGCATCTCTCCTGTTGTCCAAACTGAGTTATTTTCTGTGAGCAAAGGCCTGGGCAAAAATATACACACACATCTCTCAGGAAAAAATAATTTTCAGGGACAATCCAGTCCAACCCCAGGTTTGGGATAAAGAACAATCTCAATAGAAGCATAATGCTCTTAAATTTCGCCCAAATTATGTCACTGCTCAAAACATTTAACATTTTAATCAGAGTGGATAATATTTGCTGAATGCTTACTCTGTACCTGGCACTTGAATTACCTTCATTTCATGAAGAAGGAAAGTGAGGTTTCCAGGTGTCACTCACTCAGGGTCACAGAGCTAATAAATACAGACAGGAAATTGCGCCAGGACTGTCTAACCACAGTCATCCCATGTAAGTGCTACACAGTGCTGTACTGGTTTCCACCAGGCACGTTATGGTTAATGGTGATAGCACAATGCTTTCTCTAAGATCAGCAGATGGATACCTGAGATACCTTAGTCTAGGTAACAAACTTATTCTGGTAAGTTTGCTTCCAAGGTGAATTGATGTCTTTTCTTTTTTTTTAATAATTTTTATTTTGTTATATTAGTCACCATACAGTACATCTTTTTTTTAAAGTAATCTTTATTTGGTTTCTTGTACAAAACATAAATTTATTTAAGGTGTTTATTTTTTATTATAATATTTTTTATTATGCTAGTCACCATACAGTACATCCCTGGTTTTTGATGTAAAGTTTGATGATTCATTAGTTGCGTATAACACCCAGTGCACCATACAATACGTGCCCCTTACTACCCATCACCAGCCTATCCCATTCCCCCACCCCCCTCCCCTCTGAAGCCCTCAGTTTGATGCTAAGTGAAAAAAGCAGAGAAAGACAATTAACTTATGGTTTCTCTCATCTATGGAACACAAGAACTAGGAAGATCGGTAAGAGAAGACTATGGACTCTGACATACAGTACATCTTGATGTCCTTTCTTCTGGAGACAGAAAACTGCTCAGAAGGCAGCTTTTATTTTTTTTAAAGTGTTTCTTTCAGAAAAACCATAAGACTGTATTTCTAAATTTTAATTTATTATCGAAGTAACGCTTGCATATGCTTTAAAAAATACAGTAGTGCTGAAGAGCTCATAAGAAAACCCAGCAATACCCTGTCCCCTCCCACTGCAAGCCCCTGCTTCCTAGAGGCAACTACATGAAAGGATTGTACCAGTCTTTGGCTGTTTCTTCTGGCATTCACCACTCCCAGCCCCCTTCCCCTTTGTCATCTCCCAGTCAGAGGCTGAAGAGCCAAATACTTTTCTTAAGCTTCCTTGCAGCTAAAGATGGTCGTGTGTCCCAGTTATGGCCATGAGGGGGTTGCTGGGAGGGGGTGCTTCTGAAAAGGCTTTTGCTTTCTGAGACACGCAGAGCTGACACCGTCCCTTTCCTTCTTCTCTCTGCCTTGAGTAGAGTCATGCTGCCTGGAGCTGTGACAGCAATCTTGTGACAGTGAGGGGATGAATATGAGGGTGAAGATGAAACACATGAAGGAAGAAAAAGTTAGAGCCTGGTTCCTGATGGCCTCATTGAGCAGCTGAATCCATGCCACACTGATGTTAATAATAAATGAACTTCCTGAAACATAAATAAATGAATGAATAAATAAAGCCAGATGTGTTTAAGCCACTGTCAGTTTGGTTTTGTGTTGCTTGTAGCTGAAAGGATTTTTAACTGAAGGACCACCATGTTTCTATATAATATGTTTATACTATTTCTTTTTTTGTTGAAGTATAATTGACATACAATATTATGTGACTACTATTTCTTAAATTAGCAATTTGAGACATTATCTCCACATCTCCTTACAGTAGAAGAGGATTTTATCTCCCTCCACACACATATCCCTGTATCCCCTCCCTTTACTCTTCCAGTATGTTTATATCCCAATTTCTAGTATATCAGTAGTTGCTACAGAGCGAAGAAATGTACTATAATGACCTGGATTTGTTTTGCCTTCTTTTGTGTTCCTGAACATAATAATTGCTTGGTACTTTTTTTTCACTTGAGATGGGCACACCCTTATTTTCCCCCCTTTGCTTCATCAGTTTGTTCATAACGCTATTAGCATATTTTTTCACAGGTGTTCAAAACTACCAGGCCATTGATTTAAGAAGAAACCAATAGAAAGTTGATTGGTAGGGAGCCTCTGTCAGATGGAGAGGTTGGTCAAGTCCACTACTAGACTTTCCTTTAAGGTGGCTGGATGGAGACCCGCATATTCTGCTGGAGGACTCCTATGTCCAGAAAGTGGAGGCTTGCTCTGGAATGTTTGATCTCTTTAAGAAATCCTCTGTATTTTTTTTAAGTGCAGATGCTTGGCTCCTCTGATTTCTGCTGACAAGCATGGGGAAAGGCAGAGGGATGGTGGGGGAGCCAATATTACAACACATACTTTCAATTTGCCCCCTTTCAGGGGCTCAGCATTTCATGCCTACCATCAGGATAGCTCTTCTGTGCCAGAATCTCACCAGGATTTTGCAGAGTAGACCAGGGCTCTCCTTCACGGGTCCCCCTCCCACATGTGGACTGTGCCTCTACCCTTCCCTGTCCTGCTTTCTCAGTTACCATGGCTCCAGCCCCTTTCTGCTCCAAGAAAGTTGTTGAAATCTCATCCACATCGATGGGACCTCCTCCTCGGTAATTAGAGAAGACAGATATGTTCCACCTTCTTGAATGGAAGTTAGAATCTGAATTTTTAGCAGCCCGAGATTATCTGGATATGCCCCAAGTATGTAGACCAACATTTGTGAACCACTGGCAATGGAAAAAGCCTGGGTTTGGGAATCTGATGCATTTGAGGTTGAATTCTGACTTCTCTGACCTCCTTACTGAAATCACATCCATGGGCCTCTATTTGCTCCTCTACAAAATGGGAATAATAATGTCTATCTGATAGAGTTCTGGGAAGATTTCTTAGCTGCTGTGTGTAAAGCATCCAACATGGCCTTGGCAGACAGTAGGTGTTCAAAATAAGAGTGATCACTCTTCAATACGAGTAAGTGGTAAATGTGATTGGAAAGATTTGAATCAGGTTTTAGGAGAGCCACAGACACTGGGACTTAAGTCTTATGACACTGAGGAGCCCTAGCAGGCTTGTGATCAGGAAAGTCACTTGAACCCAAAGAATATGTCAGATTGTTCCCTCAGTCTGGTGTGGGGTGGGAGCTAGAAGCCCTTGGACCAGCAGCTCTTGGGTTAAAATCTTTGTCTGCATCTGAGTTATTTGTAACCCGTTGTCATGGCAACAAGTTTGGCAAGAGAGCCAGTGCTGCAAGCTCCTGACAGTAGGGAGGGGAGGGCAGTGGGAGAAGACAGAAGATTCGGAAGGGGGGTCATCTGTGACCAACACCTCACTTTCCTCTGATTTGTCTGAGGCATTCTGCTGAAGACGAGGGTGAGCATCCTCCAGGGAGAATCACTGGACATTGGAGAGTCTCCTGCTCTATCTCCTGATATTCCAGATGTGAAAATAGGCTCAGAGAGGTCCAGCAGCTGGCTCAATGCCACACAGTAAGTCAGGGATGGAAACAGGATTCGACTTTTTTTAAAAAGGACTCAGGGTCATGGAACTAAAGCATAACACACCTGGAGAGGACCTTTGGAAACATTTCTTCCATCTTTCCACCAACACACACATGCTTTTATTGTTCATATGGGAAAGCTGAAACCCAGAGTGGGTTAGAACTGACTCAGGGTCACACAGCAACTTGGGCGCTGACTTGAGATCAGAACCCAGAGACCTCAGGCCTCCCAGGCCTGGGTACTTCCTGAGGAAGTGGCTGTCTCGGGTTCATGATTCAGAGAGGCTCTTCACTGCTGACTGCCAAGATACAGCCTCCCAGGGTAAGATATATTTGACTGCCGTGGACTTTGACCCTCTCAAATCCAACATGCATGTGTTCAGATCACATTTCCCCTTCCCACACACCTTCTTCTTCTGCAAGTATGTGTTTCCCACTGCCAATGGTAATGTTGTTGCCCAAATGGCAGCCCAGCCCCACCCCTTCCTGGACCAAACCCACCTGCCACACACCTCCCCCTCCAAATCACCCACAGGCCTAGGCACTAGCTGAGCGTGCTTTTATGTGATTCATTCCTCACAATTATCATTCTCTGCCTCCTAAGTTAGCAAGTGGAAACCTAGCCACCTTTCTTTCTTTTCTTCCTTTTCTTTCTTTTTCTTTCTTTCTTTCTTTCTTTCTTTCTTTCTTTCTTTCTCTCTTTCTTTTTTAAGTAGGTTCCATGTCCAATGTAAGGCTTGAACTCATGACCCTGAGATTAAGAGTCGCATGCTCTACTGACTGAGCCATCTAGGCACCCCCTGCAGGTGGAAATCTAAAGAATCAGAGGAAGATAAAATGACTGGCCCAAGGTCACATGGTGAGTTTTAACCTGAATCCCTCCTTGTCCAAAAAGGTGTTTCTGCCTTTCTATCCCATACTAATTTCTCAGCCCTCAGAGTTCCTCTTGCCATTATCTTTGCCTTAATCATTCCTTTGGCCCTTGCAAATACATTTCCCCTGTGCCTTCTGCCTATGTGCATCCCAAGCCCTCCTTCTTTCATCAGAACCAATCCCTCACCAAGTCCAGCTGATTCTCCTTCCTGTCTCTCAAATGCACCTTTTCTCATCCTCTGCCACTATCTTGCTTCAGTCTCAACATCCCTCACATGAGCAACCCCAAGTCAATTCTCTGGCTTCCTGCTTCCAGACTGGCCATCTTCAACCTACTATTTTGCACACCAGCAGTGAGAGAGTAGTGCTACAGAAACCAACACATCGCTTTCTTCCTTTACATTCCCCCTCCCACCCAAGTAACATCAAAGTTCTAGCTCCTTGTTTTGCAATTAAGGCCATCCAGAGTTCCAACCCCCACCAAACCTCTCCAGCATCATCNCAAACCTCTCCAGCGTCATGTCTTGCCACACTTGACCTCACGTGTTGTGCTCTGACAACTGAACTAACGACAAGTGGTTACTACAATGTACCAGGCTCTCTCTTGTCTAGGTGTCTTTCCATGGAAGGCCTGTACATTGAATTCCCAAACCTATGAACTCCAAGTGTCATTTCTTCCAAGCAGCCTAACTTGATTTGCAAGTGGGATTGGATCCCATCCTCTGGGCTCCCACGGCCCCCAGAGCTCCCCCCATCTCCCTCATGTGGACTTGATGTCTAGTGTTCTCTCTCCTAGCAGCTCAGAAATTCCCTGAAGGCAGGAACTCTGTCTCCAGCAAAGCCCAGCACCTGGCCCCCTAGGAACGGTCAGTGAATATTCACTGTATGCATTCAGCATGAATGGTTGGATGAGGAATAGAATTTGGGTTCAGCCCTGTGGTTGCACACTCTTGCCCCAAACGGCCTGCAAGATGTCACTAGTTCCTGGCAGGTTCCTCGGGGCCCCAGGACATGGTTTCTCTGGGAGCGCCCATGGAGTGGGTCAGATGTTGCAGGGTGAGGCCAAACCAGCCAAGTCCTGAGCCTGAAGGTGAGCATGTTGGAAGAGAAGTGGGGCCAAGCAAGATAGAAAGTGAGGTCGGCCACTGAGGTAGGTGCTATTATTTTCCGTCTTCCTTATAGGTAAGGAAACTGAGGCACACGGAATCTTAGGTGACTTGTCAAAGCCACACAGGTAAATATGGTCATGCTGGGACTCAAACTCTGTTCAACTTCAGGTCACTTTTCACCTTGTCCCTGTCTCTCCCACGATTCACTTCGGACAGCAGGTTTGTAGTAGATAATGGTGGAGTTGTGCGTCCAACCTGGGTCTTAGAGAAACAATTGTCAAAGCAGAAAAGAAAGAAGAAATCATATCCTAAACACCTACTGTGACTTTATGCTATGAGGACATCAAGACGAGTGGGGAAATGGGTGGAATATGGAGCTTGAACATTTCTTGAGCTTGTTACCTGCTCGGGTCTCTCTGTACTTACCATTTTAACACTTGAAGTGCCTCCTTTATGTGGAAATTATTAGTTTCATGTTTCACCTCTGAAAACCTGAGGCTCCTAGAAAGGAAGTGACTTACGTAAGTTTAGCCACCTAATAAGCAGGAAGGGAAGGACTTGCGTAGGTGTGTCAGGCTCCACAATGAAAGGGGACAAGTAAGGCTCTGAAGCAAATTAGATCATGGCTTTGTTAGGGGCTGGGACAAGAGTGGCCGGGGTGAGAGCCGCCCGGAGGACAGGAGGGACTGGTGGGGGCTGTACTTTGAAAAGGAACGGTGAAGTTTGGCTCTGGAAGGCTCAGAGCTAGAATTTAAGGCCCAGACTTGGTAGTTTCTGTTAAAAAATAGTAAATATGGGTCGCCAACTCTTGATTTCAGCTCAGGTCATGATCTCAGGATTGTGAGATCAAGCCCTGAATTGGGCTCCACACTGGGCATGGAGTCTGCTTAAGATTCTACGTCCCCCTCTCCTTCTACCCCTCCCCCTCTCTTAAAAAATAAAGTAATAATAAATATATATTTTTACATATATTATATATATTTAATGCATTGTATATAATGGGTAGCATATTATATATAAATATATATTCTCTATATATAGATCTATATATAGAAAGAGGGAAAATTTTGTGATGCTAAATGTAAAACTCATGAAATATATTTAAATGTTTGTTGGAGGAACAGAAGTGAGAGTGGTCTTTGGAAGTTCTGCAGAATAAATAAAACGAACAAACAAAGGAACCAAGAGAGGAGCCTGGAAGGAACCAATGATTATAATGTGCCTGATCTGAGGTCATGAGTGACCTCACCCACTACGCAGAAGTACAAAAACAACAAAATAAACCCATGTCTCCCCAAAGTAATACATGTTCATTGTTGAAAATTTTGGGGGAAAATATACCTAACCACTCAAACACAACCACTGTTAGCATCTTGGGTGTATTTTGGCTTATTTTACACCTTACAAAAATAAAAAGAAGAAGATATTTCAGATCATGCTGCATAGTCATTTATATATTGCTATTTTTTAAAACATTTTCCAATTAAAATTCTTTACAAACTTTTAAATGCCCACAGAAATTCTATGAGTGGTTATACTTAGGGAATTCCTTTCTGCATGTTTTTTTTACACTTCTATAGAGTATTTTAATTTTAAAATATTTTTATTATTGGGGGGTGTTCCAAGATGGCAGAGGAGCAGGAGACCTAAAGTTCATCTGGTCCCAGGAATTCAGAGAGAGAGCTACCAAACCATTCTGAATACCTATGAATGCAAATGGAGAATGAAGAAAAGAGTAGCAGAAACTCTATGAACAGAAAAGCAACCACTTTCTGCAAGGAGGAGAAAAGATGGAGGAGGAGTAGGCGACCCTTTCTCAGCTGGTCCGAGTTGAGCTGGATATCTACCAGACCATTCTGAAAACCCACAGAATCAGCCTGAGACGCAGGAAGATACATCTGGATCTCTACAAATGAACATCTCCAGTGCTGAGTATTGAGGTACGAAGCGGGGAGCTGTGAATCCGAGCACATATATAGGAAGATAAAGGGAAGGGGGAGGGAGACTCTGCTCTCAGGTGCCGGGAAGCAATAGCCCCTTGTGCTGAGGAGTGGGCTGGACTCTCAGACCAGGACCCGCAAGAGAGCGGCCTGAGTCAGTGAGCATGGGAACGCATGTGTCCAAACTGAAAACAGGAGCTCCCGACTGCACACTCGAACTAGAGTGAAACCGAGAGCTCAGGAGTGCAAGCGCGACCAGACTGAAAACTGGCACTCCAGAGCACAGGTGAACCATACTGAAACAGGTATCTCAGGAGCTCGGGAGCATACACGGGGTGGCTGGCGGGGTTAGAAGCACAAAGGAAAGAGATGCGCCGGCCCTGGAAGTGAGGGCTGGGACGCCGGGTGTGGGGCGCACAGCCCGGGATGCTGCAGGGTTGAGCAGCACCAACAGAAACAGAGTTAAAGTGGCCAGAACATCAGTGGAGAATGGGCCGCAATCCCTCTGTTCTGTGGCAGAGGCTGAATTTCGGCCGCTACTGCTCTGACTCAGAAGAGGCACAGCAGACTGCCAGGGAAAACCGCCAGAGAACAAAAGCCCGGAAATACCCACTCATAGGGTGCCCATCCCCATCACCCCTCACAGGGGACATGGAGACGCTACCCAAACAGGGTTTCCTGAGTATCGGCATGGCAGGCCCCTCCCCCAGAAGGCAGGCTGAAAAATCAAGAAGCCCACAACCCAGGGCTCCTGAGTGGCACAGTCAGTAAGTGCCTGTCTTCAGATTAGGGTGTGATCACAGCGTTCCGGAAAGGAGTCCCTCATCGGGCTTCTCCGCTGGGAGCCTGCTTCTTCCTCTCCCACTCCCCTGCTTGGGTTCCCTTTCTTGCTGACTGTCTGTCTCTCTCTCTCAAATAAATAAATAAAATCTTTAAAGAAGAAGCCCACATCCCTAAGATCTCTATAAAACAAGGGCACATGGCCTGGGGCTCAGTCAATAATTTGGGCACTGGACAACCCCACAATCTCTCCTCATCAGAATGATGAGAAGGAGAAGTCCCCCCAGCAAAGATAATGAGTTTGTGGCCACTGCCACAGAAATAATAGATTTGGATGTATCCAAATTATCAGAAATGGAATACAGAGCAACAATGGTCAAGATGATGAGTAGACTTGAAAAAAGTATAAAAGAAAATGTTACTGAGAATATAGAATCCCTAAGGGCAGAAATGAGAGTGAATCTGACAGAAATTAAAAACTCTATGTGCCAAACCGTCAAAACTAGAGGCTCTGATGGCCAGGGTCACTGAGGCAGAGGAACGCATTAGCGAATTGGAGGATGGGTTAGTAGAAGAAAAAACGAAAATAGAAGCTGGTCTTAAAAAAATCCACGCCCACGAATGTAGATTACGGGAGATTACTGACTCTATGAAACGATCCAATGTCAGAATCATCGGCATCCCTGAAGGGNGTAGATTACGGGAGATTACTGACTCTATGACATGAACCAGTGTCAGAATCATCGGCATCCCTGAGGGGGTGGAGAAAAACAGAGGTCTAGAAGAGATATTTGAACAATTTGTAGCTGAAAACTTCCCTAATCTAGCNGCTGAAAACGTCCCTAATCTAGCAAAGGAAACAAACATTCATGTCCAAGAGGCAGAGAGGACCCCATCCAAGCTCAACCACGACAAACCTACGCCATGTCACATCATAGGGCAATTCGCAAATATTAGATCCAAAGATACAGTTTTGAAAACGGCCAGGGCAAAGAAATTTCTCACGTACCAAGACAAAAGTATCAGAATTACATCAGACCTGTCTACAGAGACCTGGAATGAGAGAAAGTCTTGGGGGGGGGAATTTTTAAAGCTCTTTCAGAGAAAAACATGCAGCCAAGGATCCTTTATCCAGCAAGGCTGTCATTCAGAATTGATGGAGAAATAAAGACGTTCCAAAATCGCCAGTCATTAACCAATTTCATAACCATGAAACCAGCCCTAGAGGAGATATTAAGGGTGGTTCTATAAAGGTAAAAAAGCCCCAAGAGTGATACAGAGCAGAAAGTCACAACCGATACAAACGAAGACTTTACTGGCAACAGGGCATCATTAAAAATCTATCTCTCAGTTCTCAGTGCCAATGTAAACGCTTTAAACTCTCCCATAAAACACTACAGGGTTGCAATTGGATAAAAAGAGATGACCCATCCATTTGCTGTCTACAAGAGACTCATTTTGAACCCAAAGATGCATTCAGACTTAGAGTAAGGGGATGGAGTACCATCTTCCACGCAAATGGACCTCAAAAGAAAGCTGGAGTAGCAATTCTCATATCAGATNCAGGATGAAGTACCATCTTCCACGCAAATGAACCTCAAAAGAAAGCTAGAGGAGCAATTCTCATATCAGATACAATGGATTTTAAACTAGAGGCTATAGAGAGAGACACAGAAGGGCACTATATTATTCCTAAAGGAAGTATTCAA
>NW_023178323.1:0-305 GCF_002007445.2 Ailuropoda melanoleuca
GGAAGATGGAACAGGAATCAAGGTGCCTTGGTACCCTGAGTGAAACAAGACGAACACAGTACTGAGAAAGAGAATTCGGCCAAAACCCGCTTCGAAATAATTGTTTGCTCCCTGGGGAAATCCTGTCAAAAATGCTGGCGGCAATGGAACGGAAAAGCCCAAAACACGTCCATCAGAAACAACACCGTACAGGGAACGTCTTAGCACTATCATCACCCTTCGTGAGTAGGGAAACATGAGGGAAAGTGGTCGCGGAAGCCGGACGAGTGTGTCCCATAGTGGTCTCTGAGACCCCACAAGTGCAG
>NW_023178323.1:492-1475 GCF_002007445.2 Ailuropoda melanoleuca
GGAGGATCCAGCCCTTAGAACCAAGAAACAAAGTGTGAGTGGAAAGCCCTTGAAGTCACGACGGCCTTATGGAAGGTGGAACAGGAATCAAGGTGCTTTGGTATTGTGAGTGGAACACGACGAACACAGCACTGAGAAAGACATTCGGCCAAAACCCGCCTCCAACGAAATGTTTAGTCCCTGGGGAAATCCTGTCAAAACTGCTGGCGGCATAGGAATGGAAAGGCCCATAACATGGCCGTCAGAAACAACACAGTACAGGGACCGACTTAGCACTATCATCACCCTTCGTGAGTAGGGAAACATGAGGGAAAGTTGTCGCGGAAGACTGACGAGAGTGCCCCATAGTGGTCTCTGAGACCCCACACAGTGCAGGGAAATATCAACGATCATCATCTCTCGTGAGTAAGGGAGCATGAATGAAAAGGTTCAGGATTTTCGAGGACTCAGCGCCCTTCTCATTGGTAATAAAGCAGAGCGTCCAGGAAAACACCTCCAGCGAACAGCAGCCTTTTCACTGGGGACCCCGATTCCACATTGGGTGTAGGGGCCTGGGGAGGATCCAGCCCTTAGAACCAAGAAACAAAGTGTGAGGGGAAAGCCCTTGAAGTCACGACGGCCTTATGGAAGGTGGAACAGGAATCAAGGGGCTTTGGTACCGTGAGTGAAACACGACGAACACAGCACTGAGAAAGACAATTCGGCCAAAACCCGCTTCCAACGAAATGCTTGCTCCCTGGGGAAATCCTGTCAAAACTGCTGGCGGCAATGGAACGAAAAGGCCCAAAACACGTCCGTCAGAAACAACACCATACAGGGACCGTCATAGCACTATCATCACCCTTCGTGAATAGTGAAACATGAGGGAAAGTGGTCGCGGAAGCCTGACGAGAGTGCCCCATTGTGGTCTCTGAGACCCCACAAGTGCAGGGAAATATCAACGATCATCATCTCTCGTGAGTAAGGGAGCATGAAATGAAAAG
>NW_023178323.1:1635-1889 GCF_002007445.2 Ailuropoda melanoleuca
ACCAAGAAACAAAGTGTGAGGGGAAAGCCCTTGAAGTCACGACGGCCTTATGGAAGGTGGAACAGGAATCAAGGTGCTTTGGTACCGTGAGTAAAACACGACGAACACAGCACTGAGGAAGACAATTCGGTCAAAACCCGCTTCCAACGAAATGTTTGCACCCTGGGGAAATCCTGTCAAAAATGCTGGCGGCAATGGAACGAAAAGGCCCAAAATACGTCCGTCAGAAACAACACAGTACAGGGACCGTCTTA
>NW_023178324.1:0-1347 GCF_002007445.2 Ailuropoda melanoleuca
ACCCTGAGAAATAAATGTCTGTTGTCTAAGCCGCCGGTCTGTGGTAGCCTGTTGTGGCAGCCAGAGCAGACAGACACGTCCCCCTTGCCCCGATTGGAATGTCACCTCCAAGAAGACAGACGTTTGGCTCTCTTGTTCTTTTTTGCATAACTAACTCCTGCAGTGAGGGTTCCTAGTAGATATCTGCGGAGTGCTTAAGAGAATCTGCATGGGGCCCCCACAGGGACTGGAGAGAAGGGTCGTGGCGCTTCTCAGGATGTCTGAGCGCCATGGGGACAATGAGTCCATACTTGGTTGACAACAGGGGCGGTTTTCCCCAGATCCTTCCAGAACAGTGTGTGAGGGCCTGCCTGTGACCCTGTCTCTGCTGTGATGATTGCGTATTTCTGCTCCCACCCTGTGCTAAGATTCTCCGCCAGACCTGCCGCTTACCTTTTCAGCACTTTGGGGTGAAACCGGCAAGGGCTGCCAGATAGGGAACAGGTGTGTCCCCATCCCCGTGCCGGATTCCAGCGGGCCCTCCGNGGGCCCTCCACAGCCTCCAGTCTGTTCAGCTCCGGCCCTGGAGACATCTGCCCACCCCCTCTGGGCGGGGAATCCACCACATGGTGTGAAGTCAGACAGCAAAGACAGCGCGGGTCGCGCTCTGCCTGACTCCGGATGGCACGCCTCCGTTTATTTTCTGTGCCTGGTGCCAAAATGCGAGACACGTGCCATATGCCCACTGATTTCCAAAGACTGTGGGATTCTAGATGCATCGGCGGCGTTCACGCATTTGGGGAGGTGTGATCATTGCCGCCACACGGAGCGTGCCGGAGTCTGTGCGCCAGGAGGCTCCGCGCTCCTTCCTGGACACATCAAACACGCACATATGGTGTTGGAGGTGTCATAATTCCAGACACATAGCATATGTCCTTGGAGCAGACAAGGCACTAAATTAATTCTAAACACCGGTTGTAAGTTTCTTACCGAAATGCTCCCTTCACTGTATAAATAGCTTTTGTGTTCCACATTTCCTACTGCGGGCTCTATGGAAGCCCAGACATGCGATTCTGGCTTTATTTTTATAGCACTGAGCGGTCTTCAAAATAGCCCCATCTCCATAAAGGGAAATTGGGAAAAAGTGATGAAATGTGAAGCAAAGGGTCATGTTNTGTCATGTTGCTCTCTCCTCTTGTGTCAGTTGGGGACTTAGGGCCTCTGAAGGGTGCTGGCCCACATCCTGTAAGGAGGGACGTCGTCCTGGTTCTTACCTTCTCTTCTCCAGAATAGGCTATGTCCCCACTGACACCTGCAGTCTGGGCTTCTTGGCCCCAGTCCTACCACCACTTCTCTGCTGAGTCAAGG
>NW_023178325.1:0-169 GCF_002007445.2 Ailuropoda melanoleuca
GTACCAGGACCGTCTTAGCACTATCATCACCCTTCGTGAATAGGGAAACATGAGGGAAAGTGGTCGCGGAAAGCTGATGAGTGTGCCCCATAGTGGTCTCTGAGACCCCACACAGTGCAGGGAAATATCAACGATCATCATCTCTCGTGAGTAAGGGAGCATGAATGAA
>NW_023178325.1:221-352 GCF_002007445.2 Ailuropoda melanoleuca
AAACCCCTCCAGCGAACAGCAGCCTTTTCACTGGTTACCCCGATTCCACATTGAGTGTAGGGGCCTGGGGAGGATCCAGCCCTTAGATCCAAGAAACCAAGTGTGAGGGGAAAGCCCTTGAAATCACGACG
>NW_023178325.1:368-1220 GCF_002007445.2 Ailuropoda melanoleuca
TTTTTTTTTTTTTTTTTTTTTTTTTTTTTTTTTTTTTTTTTTTTTTTTTTTGAGTGAAACACGATGAACACAGTACTGAGAAACAAATTTTGTCCAGGCTTTCAACGAAATGCTTGCTTCCTGGGGAAATCCTGTCGAAACTTCTGGCGGCAATGGAACGAAAAGGCCCAAAACACGTCCGTCAGAAACAACACCGTACAGGGACCGTCTTAGCACTATCATCACCCTTCGTGAATAGGGAAACATGAGGGAAAGTGGACGCAAACGCCTGACGAGAGTGCCGCATAGTGGTCTCTGAGACCCCACACAGTGCAGGGAAATATCAACGATCATCATCTCTCGTGAGTAAGGGAGCATGAATGAAAAGGTTCAGGATTTTCGAGGACTCAGCGCCCTTCTCATTGGTAATAAAGCAGAGCGTCCAGGAAAACACCTCCAGCGAACAGCAGCCTTTTCACTGGGGACCCCGATTCCACATTGGGTGTAGGGGCCTGGGGAGGATCCAGCCCTTAGAACCAAGAAACAAAGTGTGAGGGGAAAGCCCTTGAAGTCACGACGGCCTTATGGAAGGTGGAACAGGAATCAAGGTGCTTTGGTACCGTGAGTGAAACACGACGAACACAGCACTGAGAAAGACAATTCGGCCAAAACCCGCTTCCAACGAAATGTTTGCTCCCTGGGGAAATCCTGTCAAACCTGCTGGCGGCAAAGTAACGAAAAGGCCCAAAACACGTCCGTTTAGAAAAACACGGTACAGGGACCGTCATAGCACTATCATCATCCTTCGTGAATAGGGAAACATGAGGGAAATTGGTCGCGGAAGCCTGACGAGAGTGCCCCATAGTGGTCTCT
>NW_023178326.1:0-3192 GCF_002007445.2 Ailuropoda melanoleuca
AAAAAAAAGTGCTCTAGGCAGAAGGAATAGCCAGTGAAAGGCTTCAAGGTTAGAGTATGCCTCCCATGCCCTGGGTATCCTCTGGAGCCAGTGTAGCTGGAGTCAGTACACGAGGGGTGCATGGGGTACAGAGGCAATGAAGAGTGCCAGACCACAGAAAGCCTTATAAGCTACTGAATGTCTTCAGCTTTTACCTTGGGGGAAGTGGGGAGCCATGCAGGGCTCTGGGCCGAGGAGTGATACCATCTGACTTACATTTTCAAGGGAGTAGTTTGGCTGCTCTATGACAAATGGACTGTTGTAGGGCAAAGACAGAAGCAGGGAACCAGCTAGAAAGCTGTTGTAGTAATTCAAGCCAGCATGGCAGCAAGGAGGCAGGAGAAAGCAATCAGGTTTGGGGCATATCCTGAAAGCAGAACCAGCTTGGTTTCTTGATGGATTGAGTATGAGAATAAAAGGGGATGACTGTATATTTTTTGGCCTAAACACCTGGAATATGGAGCCAGCATCACTAAGATAGGGGAAACTGAAGTAAAATTTAGGCTTTCTGGGGAGGACCAGGAATTTGTTTTGGAAATGTTGTGGGTGAGATATCTATTAGACCTCCAAGTGATGGTCAGATAGGAGTTGGTTATCCAAGTCTGGAGTTTGGGAGAGCAGCTAGGCAAGTTTGAGAGTCCTAAGCGAATGGATAGTATTAGATCCTTGGAAAACGGGTAGGGTGGAGAAGGATGTCCAAGCACCGAGCCTTGGGGCAGCTTGACATTGGGACTTTGGAGGAAGAGGGGAAAGTTTGAAGAAAGTACTGCTAGGAAAATAGGGAGGCAGAAAGAAAAGCAGGAATGTGATGTCCTGGAAATTATATGAAGAAGGAAGGAGTGACTGGCTGTCCTGAGTGCTGCAGATGCAAGATGAGGACTGTGGCATCTGAGACAGCAAACAGGCGTCTTTGTTGGTTGAAGAGTTTTGTGTAAAGAAGAGTGAGGAAATGGGCTGGCAGCTTAGAGAGGAAGAGGTTGGGTCAAGACAAGGATATTTTTAAGAAGAGAGGAATAAAAATGCAGGGTTGAATGTTCAATAAAGAGAAATACTGTTGATGCACAAGGGACCAGAAAGATTTGCTGGAATGCTATAAATGTCCTGTTGGCTGGAATACAGATTAGACGTTAAGTGATCTAGCAGCCATCATGGGCCATGAAGTGGCATGCTAATGAAAGCAGAATAACAAAATGGAAAGAGCCTGGATTTTTTTCCCCTTAATTTTATTACGTTCAGTTAGCCACCATAAAAGCCTGGATTCTTAATCATGGAGCTGCCATATAAGCTCTGCATTGCCAACTTCTGGACCAACCTTTTTACATCTAAGAGCAATAATCCTCCTTTCTTCTAACATGTTCTTAAGAAAAAAAATTCAAACATATAAAAAACTTAAATTCCCCAGTAAACACCCACCATCTAGTTTCTATAATATTTTTTTCTATACTTGTTCTGTATATTCCTCTCTCTACCCATCTGTTGATCCATCTTTTTTTTGGGGGGGGGCTGCTTCCAAAGTGAATTTAGGCATCTTGTACCTTTCATCCCCAGTCACTTCAGTGTGTAGACCCACTACCTAAAGTTTAATACCTGACTTTTCTTACATTTTTGTTTCACAGTAAAAATTTACATAAAGTGAAATCCTCGATCTCACTGTAACATTTCTTAAGTTTTAATTCCAGTATAGTTAACCTTGTAATACTAATTTCAAGCATCCCATACAGTGATTCAACAATTTCATACATTATTTGGTGCTCATCACGACAAGTGCATTCCTTAATCCCCATCACCTATTTTGCCCATGCCCCCAACCCCCTTGCCTCTGATAACCCAGTTTTTTCTCAATAGTTAAGAATCTGTTTCTTGGCTTCTCTTTGTCCTTTGCTCATTTGTTTTTGTTTCTTAAATGAGTGAAATCGTACGCTATTTATCTTTCTCTGAACTTATTTCACTTAGCATTATACTCTAGCTCCATCCATGTCATTGCAAAGGCAAGATTTCATTCTTTTTTATGGCTGAAAAATATTGCGTTGTGTGTATCTATACCACATCTTTTTTTTTATTTAAATGATTTTTTTATTATATTATGTTAATCACCATACAGTACATCCCCGGATTCCGATGTAAAGTTCGATGCTTCATTAGTTGCTATCTATACCACATCTTACTGTGATATTTGATGACTTTGTTTTTCTTGAGGTATAATTGACATGTTACATATTAGTTTCAGGTGTGCAACATAATGATTTGATATTTACATATATTTTGAAATTATCACCCCAATAAGTCAACTCCCATCACCACACAGTTACAAAAATTTTGTTTTGATATAAGATTTATTCTTAGCAACTTCCAAATATGCAATACAGTCGTATCAGCTACAGTCATCGTGTTGTACACTATATCCACATGACTTATAATGGGAGGTTTGTACCTTTTGACCTATTTTGCCTACCCCCTTACTCCTCACCTCTGGCAACCACCAGTATGTTCTCTCTACCTAGGGTGAGCTCATTTGGTATTTGTCTTTTCCTGACTTACTATACGTGGCATAATGCCCTCTAGGTCCATCTTTGTTGTTGCAAACGGCAGGATTTCCTTTTTTATGGCTGAGCAGTATGCCATTGTATATATTGATCACATTTTCATGATCTGTTCATCCACTGATGGACCCTTGGTTTGTTTCTATATTTTGGCCATTTTAAATAATGCTGCAGTGTCCATGGAGGTGCATATATCTTGTGGAGTTAGTGTTCTCCGTTCCTTTAGATAAATACCCAGAGATACGATTAGTAGATCATATGGCAGCTCTATTTTTAACTTTTTTGAGGAACATCCTGTTGTTTATAATGGCTCCACAATTTGCATCCCCACTGACAATGCACTAGAGTTTCCTTTCTCTACATCCTTCCCAACACTTGTCTTTTTTTGATACTAGCCATTATAACAGGTGTGAAGTGATACCTCATTGTGGTTTTATTTACATTTCCCTGATGATGAGTGAAGCTGAGTAGCTTGCCATGTATTTATTGGCTATTGGTATGTCTTCTTTGGAAAAATGTCTATTCAGATCCTCTGCCTATTTTTTAATCAAAAAATGGTTTCATTATTGAGTTGTAAGAGTTGCTTTATATATTTTGGATAGTATACTGTTAT
>NW_023178327.1:0-170 GCF_002007445.2 Ailuropoda melanoleuca
GTGCGGGTCCGCGGTCCGCCCGCTCCCGGGTGCAGGTGGCCCGCCAGCCGCCCTGCGCGCGCGCTCCTGGATCTTGCGTTCTAAGTCTGTTGTCTCGCGGGTGCCGTCCGCGAGTCCACCTGCTCCCCCGTGCAGGTGGCCCGCCAACCGCCAGCCGTCCCGCGTGCGCT
>NW_023178327.1:350-5780 GCF_002007445.2 Ailuropoda melanoleuca
GGCTGGAGATGTTCATTTGTAGAGATCCAGATGTATCTTCCTGCGTCTCAGGCTGATTCCGTGGATATTCCTGCTGGTCTGGTACCTATCCAGCTCAACTCAGGGGACTGGCTGAAAAAGGGGTCCCCTACTCCTCCGCCATCTTAACCCCCTTCTCTGTGTTGTCTATTTTAAAGAAAGAGTGTACATAGATTGTTTTTATTAAAAACAGTAAGATGTGTTCATTTGAGAATGATGAAAAGTAGAATAAAGGGACCAAAATGACCGGAGTTTCCCCTACAGGATATTTTGAGAAGTGTTCCTCCCAGCTACCCTCCATGGTTAGGTCACACCAGATATGGTTTTTTTGTTTTTGTTTTTGTTTTTTTTACTTATTCTGCTGTGAAAATTCCTCATATCATTAAAACTATTCATGAACATGATTTTTAATGGCTGTGTTATATTACGTCATAGGGAATACTGTAATAACTTTTATCAGATAAACTGCTTTTCTTCCCCTGTGCTTACTTGAACCAAATGCTTTGATCTGTGTCCTATTGCTACATCAGTCTCAAATGGCCTTTTCCACACTCTGAGCCCCTTTATTAATTTATATCCACTCCTAAATTTCCATCTCAAATGCCATCTCCACCCTAAAGCCCATTTATCTGTTGTAATTCTCCCTCTAGAATTTGCAGAGCAATTTTGGTACCTATCTTCCAGACTTTATCTTGACTTTGAAGTATAATCACTGAAAATCTCATTGCTCAGGATAAAGTCCTATCCTTTCCTCCCCCCGGGGTTCTAGGAGACGCAGTCAAGCCCCACTGTTCCCCAACCCCCTGTGCTCCACTCCACTGGGAGTCCCTTTTTGCTTTCAAGGAAACCTTCCATTGCTGACTCTGGTGGCCATGACTGTCCCACCAGCCCCTACGGGTCTCCGGGCTCCTGCTGTGGGAGCTGCTCTAAGGACTCCTGTGTTCAACAGCTCATTCGACCTTCCTGTGCTGCCTCTAACACACTGTGGACTGTGCGACTCACGGCCAGGCTTCTTTAGGACTCACAGGGTCTGGCTGACAATGGAGAATGAGATGGCCATATGAGGACTTGCTATTTAATTACAGGTCTGGCAGAGAATTCCACGTGTTTGAGAGAATGTTCATGCTCGCTGCCTCTCCTTGTGTGCAACAGTGATGGTGGGGTTACTTTAATTCCTAAATTCAGAGATCAATTATATTCACCCCTAGATATTCCTGGCACCTCCTTCCTTACCCAGTGGTACAGCCCTAAACCCAAAGGGACCTGAATTGGGGACATACAGAAAAATAGGGAATAATAATTACAGGAGAATCAAACCATTTGTTGAACACAAAATTAACAAAATAAAACAAAAACCGTCTCTGATTCCATCAGCCTATGTGAGGAGCTGACAGTAATCCCCTCCTTCTCTTAGTTCCCCCCATGCCAGGTACCATTCCACATTCTCATTTTCCTCCTCCCATGTCTGCTCTGCCAGACAGTTTCCTGAAGCCAAAGGACACTCCACCACTAGGGCACTGACTCGCCTGCCCCACAGGAGTTAGAAGACAAGAAGACACGGACTTGGCTGACGAGCTCACGGGTCTGGCTTGGGCCCAAGACTGCATGAACTTCAAATTGTGACTGCCATTCTTAGCTGTTGAAACTCGGGCAAGTCATTTAGATCCTCTGTTATTCAGTGTCCTCATCTGTAGAATGGGCATCATAATAACACAGACTGCCCAGTGGCGTTGGGAGGATTCAATGACATGGAGCAGGGAGGCTGAGTCAGCCCCATGGAGAACACATGTGAAATGTGCATGGGAGCAAAAAGGGGAGCAATAGGTTTCAACTGAAAAGACAGATGGCTTCACAGGGATGTGGTGCACCCCAAGTGGACACGCGGGGTACGCAGCTCTGCATTCAGGTGTCACGTACACAGCAGAACAGTGCAACAGTGTAAATGGCCACATAATGGCAGAGCCATTGAGAAACTGTGGAACAGCCCCGGAGGGAGCCTCCATACCCCAGAATAAAGATGATTCATATGAACTTCTCTGGAGAGATTTTCCAGGATGTGTTAAGGTTCAGAAGCAAGTACAAAGACTATAGATAGCACTTTTGAGTAGAAGCCATGAGTAGGACATGGGATGTGCCAAAGGGACACAGGGGCCATCCGGAGAGGCTCCTACTGGCCACATGTGGGACAACTTCAGTACCTGAATGAACGACAGGAATGGATCAGAAGAAATGGAATAAACAAGGATTCCATGACCTCACATAGGAATTAATTTTTTTTAAATGCCAACTAATAAATGGGATGATAGAAATAGAAAATCACTACTTTATAGCCACCAAGAAATCTCCTCTAATCTGTCACCATCAGTAATGAAATAACATGGCATCGTCTGTCACCTGACTTGATGAGGGGAAATAAGAATGACCTATGCCATGCTCCTGCCCCAAACTCCCAACCTGAGTGCGGCCATGAGGAAATACAGCCAATGAAGCCAAACTGAGGGCCATGGTGCAGAACACCTGGCCTAGACTCTTCACACCAGGACATGGAAGAGAAGAAGAGCGAGTGGGGGCAGGGAGCTGAGACACGGTCGTTGATTAAAGAAGATAATGGGGTAGTACATCTACATGACACCCGTGATTGTTGACTGGGTTCTGCACGGAGAAGCAGCTAAAAATGATGTAAGTGGGACAGGAAGGAGAAGTCTGAATTAAACTGAACACGAGAAAAGAGTACTCAGAGATACTAAGTAATTCTGAGCGTGAGCCTGTCATTACCTAGGAGAGCATCCCTGTTTGTAAGAAAACATGCTGACAACTGTAGGGGCGAAGCGCTAGAATGTCTGTAACTGTCCTCCAATTCAGAAGAAAACTTCACCCGTGCACGCACACATCTACGTACACACACACGTTCAAATAAATATGGAGACAGCGAGAGCCATGTGGCGAAACATTAAAAAGTGGTGAATTTATGGGAAAGCCATAAGGGTGCTCACTGCACTACTCTCACAACATCTCTGGGTGTTTGGACATTTTTATAAAAAAGATAAAGTAAAGGCTAACAGGTTGGAGTTGGTTGGCATCGAGGAGCCTCCAATAACAGTATATGATACGAAGGAAGAAGACACTTCTGAGACTGAAGGAAGAGATGTGCTCAGATCTCCTCCAAGCATGAAGCTGAGGGGGCCTGGTGGACGTGGGGCGAATGAACCCCAGCTTCTCGACCCGACGGAAAGCCTGTCCCGACACCCTGCTGGCTTCCTACCTTTGTGGCAAGGCCCCTCACACTTTTTGCATTTGTGGACGCCGTCTTCCTCCACCTCGTAGCTGTCAGAACTGCAGGCACGGACACACGAACCGTGGTCTGTCACCACGTAGTTACCTGGAGAGGCAAGGAAGGAAGGTGGCGAAAGCAGCACCAGGTGTCTCTGGGCCTCACACAATTGTCTCAGGTGCTCCTCTGAAGGGGCTGATGGAAAGGGCCGGTGATCCTCTGGTTCTGTTTGCTTTAAGGACAAAGAACAAGAGGTTGCAAACAGAAAAGGAATCGTGTTCAAGAGTGTTAATAGCTTATCAAACTGTGGTATGGAGAGATGTATGTCATCACAGGCAGGAATCAGATGCGGCGGCAGAACGGGGGCCGGCTCACAAGTTCAGAACATGTCCCCAGCTCATTCTTCTGCCGGTTCTACCCACAGGACCTGCGGCGAAGGCCTGAATACTTATTAGAAATCAGTGCCCCGGCACGAAGCCCGCTGTTCCCCCGAAGCTGGCATGTGGGAGGGTGCACGTGATTCTCATGCCAGTGTGCTGGCTTCCGCGGTCCCGTCCACTTGGCGACCTTGCTGGGCCGGGTGCTGGTACCACCGGCTGTTTCTGCATTGAGCCCGGCACAGCAGTCAGCTGCTGAGCCTCCCGTCACTTCGGAGTATTTTATTAATGTCAACATTAACACAGGTGTCAGGATGCTTCTGGAGCTCCAGGTGCTCCTGTTTTGACTTCCCCAAGTATGTCCTCAACATATGTACTGCACATTTGTAATTTTTCTTTCAGTAAATTGTCTGCTTTTGTTCCCAGGCTCTGTTTTCCTGTGGATTTTTAAACTCTACCTATTAAGCCCTCTCTCAAAGATTACACCTGGGTCATAACTGTGGTGATTCTAAAAATTTTAGTAAGTTAGTTCCATACATTGGTATATTATTCTATTTATGTGTTATTTTTTCTGTACAGAATTTCCACAAATCTGGAAGGGCAAATCTCCCCCTCACGGCTGTGCTTACCATTTTTTTTTCTCTTAATCTCCCCTTCTAGAGATCCTAAAGCTCATTAATTAGACAACTCTACACTTTCTCTGTGAGGACATAATTCATATCATTTCTCTGAACATTATAGCCACCTGTTGAATGCAAATACAAACAAGCAAACCCAATCCGAAACAATTAAAACAAAACCAAACGATGCAAAGAGACTCCTGTGAAGTTTCAGTCCCCTTCGGAGGCATAATTTCCACCGGAATTTTAACCACTAAAGGACGCAGGTCTTCTGACATACTCTCTAATTTAGGTCTTTTCAATACCTGCTGGGCACAACAGCCAAACAGTGAAGTGGCCCAGACAACTGAATATTCTGGACTAATATAGCTGGACCTCTGTCCCAGGGTGTTTCCTGTCCTGGCCACCATGGACTTGAGAACAGACACTGGTGAACAGAGCACCAGCCATCACCCGTCCCCTACGGCAGTGGCCTGACCCCTCACCTATGCACTCAGACAGGCCCACGGTCACCTGCCTGACAAACATATGGACCCAAAGACTCTGTACAAGGGACTCAGGGGACCTGGTAGGACACAAAGAGGAAATAGATGCCTGATCAAGGAAAGGGTTTTGCCTGTGATGAACTCACGGGGGCATTTCTTCACGCAGGTGGCACCAAAGCTGTACTTCCCCTTGGGGTTGACATCCATTTGGTAGGTGGTGGGGTTGTACAGCATGAGGGGCGGGCAGGTGTCCTTGCNCACAAAGAGGAAATAGATGCCTGATCAAGGAAAGGGTTTTGCCTGTGATGAACTCACGGGGGCATTTCTTCACGCAGGTGGCACCAAAGCTGTACTTCCCCTTGGGGTTGACATCCATTTGGTAGGTGGTGGGGTTGTACAGCATGAGGGGCGGGCAGGTGTCCTTGCACATGACTTCATCCCAGAACTTGCGGCAGACCTGTCATAGGAGGGACGACACGCACTGGTCAAGCTGTGCACGGATGCTCACGACGGCTTCAGCCCTGGGCACAAAGCTCCGGCTACAGCTCTTAATGTCCAGGAACTTGATTAAAGCAAAAACAGAACAAACCCCCCCAAAATAGCCAAGTACTTTCAAGAAAATTCAGAAAGACCTTAAAAGTATGATTTTTCTTACACTG
>NW_023178328.1:0-2729 GCF_002007445.2 Ailuropoda melanoleuca
AAAGAGCTCCCAGTAGCCGAATCTGAAACAATTGAGCAAAGAAATAATTATAGTATTGGAGTTTAACCCAAAGAATAAAATAAATAACTGAGTTCACACTGTGCAAAAAAATAATTGAGTAAATAAATAAATGAGGGAGAAGGGATAATTCTTACTCCTAGGGAAATTTCAACTGGTAAAAGTAGAAAGAATGAGGAAAATAGAAAATCACCACCAGAACCCCACTGGATCTTTATTGATCCACCAATAGAGGCCAGAATTAGCAAAATTTTAAAAGGAAGTAGGTTATTTTCATAGTCTCAAAGAATCTGCCTCAAACTAAATATTTATTAATTCCTAAGGGAAAATAGTAAGTNAAAAAATAATTGAATAAATAAATAAATGAGGGAGAAGGGATAATTCTTACTCCTAGGGAAATTTCAACTGGTAAAAGTAGAAAGAATGAGGAAAATAGAAAATCACCACCAGAACCCCACAATAAAGATCCACCAATAGAGGCCAGAATTAGCAAAATTTTAAAAGGAAGTAGGTTATTTTCATAGTCTCAAAGAATCTGCCTCAAACTAAATGTTTATTAATTCCTAAGGGAAAATAGTAAGTTTACTGTGGCGAATCCTAGCAGATACCACCCTAGCCTAGTGGTCAAGGTTACTTCACCAGCAATAAGACAGGTAGATATCATGCATGTTCCTTTCGATGTGATGCACTAAGACCCCATCACCCCTGATATTCGTCCCCAAAATGCACAAGCTCAATCTCATCATGAGAAACCAAATTTAAGGGACATTTCACAAAATAACTGACCACTACTTTCGAAGTGTCAATTTTTTGAAAGACAAGGAAAGACAGGGAAATTGGTACAGATTGGAAGAGACCAAGCAGACGTGACAAATAAATGCAAGATGACATTCTGGATTAGATCTCAAATAGAAAAGGGACATCAGTGGAAACACTGGTAACATCTGAATAAAGTCTTCGGTTTAGTTGGCAGCGTCGTGCAAATGTTAATTTCTTCATTGTGAGCATTGCGCTATAGCTTTGTTAGAAGTTAACGTNTTAGAAGTTAACGCCAGCAGACACTGAATGGAGGGGATCTAAGAACTCTGTGCTATTTTTGCCATTCTTCTGCATATCTAAGAGTATCTTAAAATTAAAAGTTTTAAAAAGGATATTGGTTAATTTTCACTATAAATGTCTTCATTTTTCAAGCTACCGATCTCCTGGTGAGGTGCCTTCTCTGCCCAGAAGCCACGTTGATTTTCTCCCGCTAGCCTACAGATACAGATTAATGCTATGGGTAGATATATTTGTCCCTTTTTGAGATTCTTTTACTCAATCAGCGCCCACGCGGTCCCATTCACCGCTGCATAAACAAGCACTGAGCGCACTGTCAGTTCCCTGCCTCCTCTTTATCATCTTCATGTTTTGAGCAACGGTTCACCATCGGGTCAATCGATGCTATTGTGTCTCCTGAATTCGGACCAATTATTCAGGAGTCATTCTCTTAAAATGGGAAGGGGTGAGTGAACGAGGTTCAAAACCTAATTTCAGAGGGACCGACACAAAGCCCATTTGATTTCAGGATTGCTGAGTGTTACATGTTTATGACCTTGGCCCTGACAAACACAGCCTCCTTCCCCAAGCAGGGTGCCCCCAGGAGTGGACATGGGCATAGAGATCAGGCAACTTAAGTTGAATCCTCAAGCTACGAGTAAAGGATGATAAAAGCCTCCAGTAGGAAAGGATTTGCTCTTCCTGGCATAGGGAAAGGAGGTGTCAGAAAGAAAAGGCTTGGTGGAGGGGCCAGCATTTGAGTTTGGTTGTGACACATGAATACAGTTTCTGTAAAGATAAAGAAGGGAAGAGCATTCCAGGAAGAGGGAAACAGAGATCACATAACACTGGTAGATTTGACATTGGTTGCACACAAGGTGAGGAAGAGTGAGCAATGCAGCTCATCGAATATTTGGGGTTTTCATGAAGACAGCTATTTCCCCTCTCCAAATTCATAGCCCTGATCATTTCATATTCAATATGCAGCCAGGAGTCTGAGATTTTTGCAAAACTCTATTGTTTTGTTAATAATAACGGTGGTCCAGCAAGGCTCTGGGTCCTATGCTACAGGTTGGACCCTCCCTTGGTGACTGCAGCTCAGCCTGGAATGGGGCTGCTGGGGAGAGAAATATGTAAGTCAGCCACTGTCACCCATCACGTCTGAAACGATGAGAAATAGTCCTGGGCACAGGAACACTTTCCTCCAACTGTCAGAATTAAATGTTCTCAGGGTGATTCCATTTAAATTCAATGCATCTTTTGTGTCTAAAGATATTAAGTAAGAAACAGCAATCCCTGGCTTAAGTGTCCTGCAGTTATCATCCTCATAGTCTTGATAGATAAGAGGTAAATGCCTCTGGGTTCTGAATAAATGTGGGGAGCTCACAGGTGTTGCTTTATCAGCTGACTTGGTTTAAAGCCAGCCAAAATAATAACACGTTCAGATGACATGATAGTCCTTAAAATGGCATTACTATATTGAAGACAGAAACCAGGCTGTGCTTCCATGCGGTGGGATGGGAGCAAGAGGTTTGGAATGTAATGCTTGGGTAGCCAACAACCCGAAATTTCTTAACAACAAGAATGAGAAAGTCCATACATGACGTGGAGTTATTTCCATTTTTGAGATAAGAAAAGGCAATAGTCCTGAGTGCACGTATTTATTTTTATGTTTT
>NW_023178329.1:0-1518 GCF_002007445.2 Ailuropoda melanoleuca
CACATAACTTTATTAGTTCCTGCCTTGATGAAGTAAAATTTATTCTTAATTAATGAAATATCCTACCTAGGTTAAATGGTATTCATAGAGAATTGTAATAAATGCATCAGAGAAATGAACTATGTTGAATTATTTCTAGAAAGTGAATCAAGATAAGTCTTAGTCAGGAATAGCATTTTTTTATATATTCACCCCATCATTAATAATACTGATTCTTATTACCATTAAACATGTCCCTACAATGTCTCTTAGTTAATATAACAAAATCTTTCTACTGAATTTCAGAATCTTAAGGAAGACAGAATTTGATGCCACAGTCTAGGAATCATAAATATCTATTGAGAAGTGTTTAAAATTTTAAACAACTCCGGAAATAATATCTTTGGCTTATAGCTTTTCTATTTAAGTAGAAATGTTCCCATTCTGATGAAAATTTTTAAGGTATAAAACCTACCAATTTATAATGCTGGCCTTGGAACAAAGGCTCACACTTGATTAGTAGCTTTATGTATCATGTTTAGAGGGAGTGATTGTACTAAAGGAAGTTTGTTTGACCCTCAAACTGCTTACATGAAATATGAGCCACATTTTTGCTTTCTGATTTGCTAAACCAAAAGAACCACCTATTATATTACCCTAAGTGATACAATTATCAGACCAGTCAGAATGTCCTTATTATTTACTGTGTCATCTTCCAAGAAGAAAAATGTCTAATTAGGAAAGAAAATTATTAGATCTTTTCTCCCCCCAACTTGGCAACCCTTTAAGTGAGTCATGTCTTACGTGTCTAACACATAACACTACTTTCTTCCACGGTTAAGCATGACACCCTCTAAGTGACAGGATTATTACCAAAAACTTTTTGGAGGATGAGCCTAGAAGTGTAGCCATAGTGATCTTTCTTTTCTTCCTTTTCTTTCTTTCTTTCTTTCTTTCTTTCTTTCTTTCTTTCTTTCTTTCTTCTTTCTTTCTTTCTTATTCGAGTATATTTAATATACAAGCCACAATGTAATGATCCAATAATATTATACATTACTCAGAGCTCATTATGGTAGGTGTACTTATGATCCCCTTTATCTATTTCACCCCTCTCCCACCTATCTCCCCTCTAGCAACCACCAATTTGTTCTTTGTATCTAAGAGTCTGTTTTTTGTCTCTTTTTTCTCTCTTTGTTCATTTGCTTTGTTTCTTAAATTCCATATAAGAGTGAAATCATATGGGATTTGTCTTTCTCTGACTGACTTACTTCACTTAGCATCAATCTCTCTAGCTCCATCCATGTTGTTGCAAATGGCAAGATCTCATTCTTTTTTTATGGCTGAGTACTATTCTAGTTAGTGTGCACACACCACATCTTCTCTATCCATTCCTCTATTGGTGGACACTTGGGTTGCTTCCATATCTTGGCTATTATAAATAATGCTGCAATAAATATATGTGTGCATATATCTTTTCAAATTAGTGTTTTTGGTTTTTTTGGGTAAATACCCAGTAGTGGAATTCCTGGATCATATGGT
>NW_023178329.1:7631-9384 GCF_002007445.2 Ailuropoda melanoleuca
AAAAAATAATATGAACTTAGCCTATTTTCAAATGCAATTAATATTCAGTAACTTCTTATTTTACACTATGCTTGGGTCTTCCATATCGTTATTAAAGGTTTACAATGAGAAAGGGGATTTTATTGTTTGACAGTCAGACCCCATGTGAAGAACAGTGCTATACTTAGAACACAAAGGAACATTTTTGTATGTTGGATGGAATTAGGTGTTTGGGTTTGCCAGTTTTTAGTGAAATAAAGTCTGCATAGAAAATGTCTAACAGTATTTATTATAAAAAGTGTTTAATAGAGAATTATATGTTTACCATTTGTTTTGAATTCTTAAAGGCAAAATGGTTAATATAAAAGGATGAGCTTGTATGGAACATTATTCAATTTTCACCCTTTGAAGAATGTTCCTGAAAAGTATCTCAGTCTCAGGTCACTTCAGCCTGGCAGTCTAATGACTGAATCAACAATTTCTGATATTGGCTGATTACTGATTTTTGTCTGTATCATATGTGTTAAAAAAAATTCACTTAATCCCATAGAGGCATCTTCTTAAAGTAAAATAGAATTACCTAATTAAATCAATGAGCAAACTACAATCTTTGGCAAAACCAATCTCAGCCTAGCAGCAAAGGTTTTTTTTCCATCAGGGAAAAGGACTTTCATTCAACCCTGAATTTAGGACAAACTCTACAGAACTAGAGTTCCATGAACTATTAATTTAACAGATAAGAACTGACTCCCAGATGTTTCATGCTACTTAAGGTGAAAGATTCATTTGCCTCTGAGCTACACTCAGAAAACTTCACATAGTAAAAGGCTTCTCAACATAAATGAACTAAGAAAATTACATGAAAAGTCAATTTGCTTTCCTACTTGGAAACTTTCAACTTCTGGGATGAAAAAAAAATGAGTATAATTTTCTATAAATTTATGGATTCAACTACATGAATGCAAGCACCAATAATATATCTTAATGGAAACATGGGAAGTTATTGATGGCATCCTCATCCTCTACTTCCGCATTAGAAAACCCAAAGACTCGGGCTTTCCTATATTTTATGAAGCCGACTACTTGGTCTCTATGGTCTGTATTTGGAGCAAGAGAAATAGATGCAATCTGGGATGAGTTGTAAAACCACACTAGATGTGCTGGAATTACACAATTTAAAGGAGACACTGGATTCTTGATCCCATCTTTAGGCTTCAGGCAGAGTTTTTATTTCCTTTTATTGGGAGAGACCCGTAGGATGCAGCAGACACCACTGGCAAAACTAAATTTCCAAAAGCGAAGTATTACCTGACAGTTAAGCACATGGTTATGGAGTCAGACTGACCTCAGTTCAAAGAGTGTGCCTGCCACTTACTAGCAGATACTTAAACCTCCTTAAGTCTCAGTTTCTCTATCTGTGATATGGGATAAAAATATTACCTATGGCTGAATAAATAATATATAGATATACATAATATATGCATAAAATATTTTATTTCTTTCGAGAAACTAAATGGTGTCATGTGTTTCACTCACCACTTATCAAAGTTCTTTAATAAAATAGAAAATGCTCAAGAAATAGCATTGATTAACAATATCATTATAATTATTGGCAAGAATTAACAACATTAGCCCAGTAGTTAAAATTACAGTCTACAAATCTAGACTTTCTTTTTTTTTATAATATTTTTTATTATGTTAGCCACCATACAGTACATCCCTGGTTTTTGATGTAAAGTTCCGTGATTCATTAGTTGTGTATAACACCCAGTGC
>NW_023178330.1:0-2760 GCF_002007445.2 Ailuropoda melanoleuca
CATGTGCCCTCCTACATCTCCCAGCATCCCTTGCAATGGGGCTGGGGTCACATGACCAGTTCTGGCCAATAACCTATGACAGGAAGTGTGTCCCTGGGGGCCAACATTCTCTTCTGCCTCTGGGGACCTCAGAGCCTCCTGTAAAGATGGTGTCGGCCTAAGAAGGAAGAATCCTAGATCCCTGGATCACTGGCTGGAAGAGAGCCGGTGCCGACCTGCATCACCCTTTGCATGAACGAGAAATCAGCTTCTGTTGTGCTAAACCACAAGGGGCTGGGGGTCATTACTGTCGCACAGCCTCGAACCATGATTATCCTGGCTTCCCTGGGGCTCAGCACATGTTTGACTCAAACAGTTTTGAGAAATAGGAAGAAATCGAAAAGGAGAAAGAGGGAAGCCAGCAGGGCATGCAGCTTTGTACCTGTGGGTGGAGGGGACAGGGAGAGGGGCTCACCCTCTCAGATCAACTGCCGCCTTTCCCCCAAGAATCAGTCACTGGGAGAGGTGTTAACAGCAAAGGAGGCTCCAGAATGAACGAGAAGCTCAGTGGCACAGAGGGACCCACTTATTTCCCATTCTGCCTCCACGGGTGAACAAGAACACTCCTGAGCCATGTCTGACAGGGATGCGGGGGCGCTGTTTAATGAGCAGCTTGTAATGGGAGCTGACTGAGTTATGCGGAAACAAATCACCCTTGATTTCCTTTCTATCCCCCTTCGTCGCTCTGGCCAATTTAGAGACTGTGTGTGTGGCTGACTTGTAGACGATTTCCTTCCTTGGGATAACAGCTGGGTGTTAAAACACAAACTAATTAATTTTGCCTTCCCAAATGAGGTTAGCTGGGTGCATCCGGGACCTTGTATTGACAATGCACCTTTAATATCCCAGTCTTGAGATTTTAATTAGAAGGCAAAGTAATCTCAAAGAAGGCAGTAATTATTTTTCGAATTGGTTACCCCAATTGCCAAGACGATTAAGCACTGTATTTTATGAGCATGGACAGCTATGGATGAGGATTGCCAAAACCATCTCCAAAGCACATTTATCCTTCTTTCTGGATTCCTGGGCTCAGTATGTGGCAAGCACAGTGGCTGCCACTGTTGGAAAAAGGGACCAAAAGGGCTTTCTCTAAGATGCTAAAAGCACTTTGTGGAACATAGCTCATATTTCCCTTAAGGAGCAGGAATGCCTTACAGGTGGTTGCCATGGGGCACTCAGTGATGCTTTGTGTGAGATGAGCAGCAAAGTCGGGGACAAGACCCTCAGACCCCTGGTCTCCCATTATCTGCATCAGCAGCCTGGGCCCTGATCTGGGGGCCCATAGCCCATTGTCGTCTTTTCCTTGGGAACACTACCTAGGGCTCTGGTATCCTGGTATCCAGCCTCTGGATGAGGCTGCCCATCTTTGTGAGCATGGAGAGCTGGGGGTTTTGTCTCAAAATATGGGGCTGGGCTGCAGAGCTGACCAAGCCCCGTGGATGCTTAAGGCTGATTCCTGGTACCCAGGCCTCGATGTTTATCCAAGCCAGTGTCCTTCACTCAGGTAAGCAAGGTTAATTTCAAGGATGACCATGGCACCAAACACTCCCCTGGGACTCTTGGAGTCCCCAGGACAATATCTAGTGGCCTCCACCAGGCTTGTGAAGGCTTTTTGACCTGTGCCTGAGTTCCCTCCCACCACCTGGCCTGCAAAGCCACACCGCTGTAAGGACCTTCTTGGTTCCTACCAGGACACCACCAACTTCCAGTTCTGGCTGGCAACTCCTTCTTATGGTCTCAGCTTCGATGTCACTTCCTGGACCTCCCCCGATGGGTTGGTGCCCTGTATGTCGCTCTTTTCCGATCACAGCACTTATCCCGCTATGCTATCATTATTCATTTACTTATCTTTCTCCTCCCCTACAATTTACAATTCTGTGAGCTAGCAGACTGACTTCCTGCTTCTGTATAACCCCAGATCCTAACATAGCTCATGTGCAAAGTGGGTGTGGCACAAATCTCTATTTAATGAAGCCAGGAGAGAAAACGAGCAAGCAGAGGCTAGTGTCCCCTGGGGTGGGGGGGCACTGGCAGGAGCCAAGGAGGCTGGCCTTCCCGCAGACCCTTCTAAGCCAACACTAGGTCTGCACGTGTGAAAGGCAGGCTGGTGGTGTCCTAGACCGTTTGTTGCCAAAAGAAAGGAGGAAAAATCATGACGCGGATTACTTTAGGGCTTCCTCCTGCTACATGGGGGGCCCCTGGGGGAGTTGAGAGATTGTCGCTCACCCACAGGGATCACCGCTGGCCCAGCAGGGATGCAGAGAGACTACGTCTTGGGGGCTGAAAATTCCTGGCTGTATTCTGGAATCTAAACTGATGCTCCCTCCAAATGGAAAAAGAAAATTATAATTAACCTCATTCATAATTAAAGGAATTCAATTTCACTCAACAATCAGATGGCATTTTCCACGGGATTGGCAAAGAGAACAAGTGTTGGTAATCTACCATGCTGGTGAGGTTATGGGAAAGCAGGCTTTTTCAATAATCGTAAGTGGGAGTGTAAATTGGTACCTGCCTCCAGGGAGGCAATTTGGTAACCTCTGTAAAAACTAACAATGCCTCCATGCCTCTCTTTTTAGCGACGGCACGCCTAAAGAGTGAACGTCTGGATGCACGTGTGTGTGTCGGGGTAAGAGGATCACCGTAGCACTGACGATACCAGCAAAAGACCTGCGATGCCCACCAGGGGCTTCTGGTCCCATAAAGGACGGTCCAGAGACT
>NW_023178331.1:0-1099 GCF_002007445.2 Ailuropoda melanoleuca
TCTCTCTCTTTCCATGTTGGAGTGGAGGGTTTTAGCTGCCCCTGCTTCCTTGCAGTGGCGAAGACCATGACTGCCCCTCCCCCCGCCCCGGCCTGGAGGGGGTGCAGCCGAGCCAGCAGGTGGCCCTCAGTAGCGGCCACTTTCCACTTCCTGCCGCTCTGGGACCCTGGGCTGCACACCCATAGAAAGGCCACATGGGTGTGGGCGGCTCCAGTGGTTCAGGGAGCTCGGTTTTCCTTGTCGCCTCCGTCCTCACACTCTGTAGGAAGCACAGGCAAGACCATTTTGGATTTCAGACCGAATGATGGTCAGGACAAGGTGATTCCAGATTAGTTAGAATTTATCTGAAGGGAGCCACCCTGGGTGCAGAACTTTCATTCACTAGTGGAAGGGAGTGAAGAAAAACCACTAACAGTTGACATGTCAGATGAACAGAACTTGGCCCGGGGGCGGGGCCGGATTTTGGAGGTGTCAGCTGGGAAGCTCCCCGGGTGACAGTTTGTAAAGAGAACATCCTGGAAACACATGTAAGGGTAAGTCAGGTTTCCAGGTGACGCCTTCCATAACTGGCCAAAGGGAATTGATTCTGCTCCCACTTTAGGCAAACTCTAGAGTAGAAACTGAAGACCCGGGCCTTGTGGCCAGCCGGAAACATCTTTGCAATGTTCACCTGTAAGTTGCGTCGACCCTGAGGTTCTAGGTTCTAGCTCCCATTGACTGGCATTCGTAGTGATTGGGTATTTCCAAACTCAGCAAGACATGATAGGGCACTGTTTATTGGGAATAAGAAATTTCTTTCAGAGTGGTCTCTTTGTTGCCTACACCTTTCCACGGTTCAGTTGTCTTCTGAGAAGTTTTTGGGTTCTGAAGATCATACTGACTAATCTATTTTTGAACATAGAAAATATACAATTTTTATTAATGGAAAACAAGTTTCTCTTTACTTCCATTAAATAAATGCTCAGCAAATATTTTAAGAATATTGGTTTNACAAATATTTTAAGAATATTGGTTTGAAGGTCATCAAGTTATTGATCGCTCAGGCCTCCCGCATGGCCAGGTGGGTCCAGGTCTCCTTACCTTCCTGACGGGAGGTAGA
>NW_023178332.1:0-167 GCF_002007445.2 Ailuropoda melanoleuca
TCTCGAGAAGGCCACCCTGGCACCGGACTGCACGGGGCACCAGGAACGAGGGCCAGATGGAGGACGGGCAAAACCCGGAGGCCATGGGGCAAGAGCAGAGGCACATGACCTTGAAGATGATGATGAAAAGCAGGAGGTGGCAGCATGGAGCCGGCCCGAAAGTGCCA
>NW_023178332.1:285-646 GCF_002007445.2 Ailuropoda melanoleuca
CCCGGCCTCCTCTCCCCTTGCAGCTGCTAGGAACCACGGTTACAGACCCTGGTCAGTTTTCGTGGAAACCAAGCAGTGGCTCCCACGCACGCTGCCCCTCTGGTGGTAGTCCAGTGCGACCCTCGGGCCTGGCCAGACACTGATGTCTACCTGTCTCCACACAACTCCACAGACAGGAGGGTTTCCCGGAATTCCGCAGCACCTGATGAGACAGATCCACACAACCCAACACCCAGTGGGACACTCGGGAACTCACCTATGGTCATGAAGCTGACCATGCCCAATTTCTATCACTTCCCACAGAAAGCCTGGTTCTGATCCCCCACAATGCCATACATCCTGGTGGCTGAACTAGGGTCAT
>NW_023178333.1:0-3842 GCF_002007445.2 Ailuropoda melanoleuca
ATAGTCTGTGGTTCCAGTGAACCCTACCATCAATAAATCATCTGGCGGAAATGGGCGCTAGCATTTGGCTTCTCTCCTCCAACACTTAGAATGGAGGGTGGAAAAACTCTTGACGATGAGGCGGTGAGCAGGCAGGGATTTGTCGCTCATCGCCCCGTGTTCAAGGAAGTTTCACTGGTGAACACTGGGATCCGGGACACAAGCCGTCCGATGTTGTCACAGTGGTAGCAGTTTGAGCAAATAAGAGAAGTGCGAATCCCTGACTTACATTGGCTGCATTCCTTCTGAGGCTGCTGTTTCCCGAGAACCTGCATGACTTGCTTTTTCGTTTAATCTGGAAGTCTCTTATTTTTCTTGTGAACATCCCACTTCATCGTGGCTCAGGATGAAAGACTTCGCTCCTTTCTGAAGAGCAGTAGATATTTTTTCTTTCTTCATCTTGAAGTGTTCATTCCACTACAGATGCCTTAGCGGAAAAGTAGTTCATTATTCCTGTATTTCCAGCACGATGACCACTTACATCTTTGAAACTATTTTGTTTCTTCCATGTATTACGNTTTCCACGTATTACGCAGTTATGCCTTGTTTATAGGTCATATTTAAATTAGGCTCTCTGATACATTATGTGGTACCTGGGGGATCATTCTTTAGTAATCTAATTAGACGGGCAGGTCCTTATATTTCATTTGTCATCATCAAAACCAACACTGGGATTATTCTTCCCATTCCGTTTATCTCTACCCATTTCTCTCAGAGCCAACCGTAACTCAGACTGGATTTCTGTAGCAGGAGGGAAGGCATTCATTAATCATGGCATAGCCCAGCGCATGCACAAATTTCTTCCATGGAGGATTGCAAATCTTCGGTTTCTTGACTTGGTTGGTGCTCCCTGGCTGTGTTAGGCATATTTCTTGCTTTATGAGTCTCATCTTTTCCAGGATGAATCCCTACATTTCAAATTCCTAGCTTCCCTTGCAGCTGGGACCCAAACCAGTGATGCAGCCTCCTCCAATCAAAGCATTTTTACGGGTGTCCATGGCAGGAGTAGCATCCAGCTCTCCAAAGTGACAGCTGCCCCGGGAGGAGCTCAGAACATTGACTTAAGGCATGGCATCACTCCGAGTTAGCAGTCACCCGCCAAGTGTCTGTGGCAATGTCTCCACCAGACCAATTCATAAGCTTACATTGGCTGTCGTCCCTGGAAGGTTTTCCTGTAACCTGGTCCTTGGCCCTTCCCAAAATCTCAGGATCTGTGCAATCTCTTTCAATCAATATTCTCTGCTTAATCAGCCAGAATGGGCTTCTGCTGGCAGCCGTGCAGAGCCCTGGCCAGCTCACACATCCAACAGCAGCTGGTGGCCAGAGGTTTTCTCAGCGTTGTGAAGTCACAGGCAACATCGCCCCCAAACCAAAGGATGGTGGGCTGACGGAAATGCCTTTCTTCTTCAGGTTTCTTCAGTGGTGGTGAAAAAACCCAAGCTTTAGCACGGAAGACATTATTCTTGGCGTCAGTAGCCCAGCATATGCACGCATTACCCGCCTCTGACCTCCTAATCCACAAACGTAAATGAATATTATTCCAGGTCCCCTCACCGTCACTTAACCTTCTGAGTGGTATGGACACTCAGTCATGCTTGCCTCCTGCATCAGATGGTAGATTATTTCAAGGGAGGGTGCGTTCCATTTCTAGGTTTTTGATTTATCATTTAAGTGAGCATGTCACTTTCGCATCGACAAACGTTCGATGAGTGTTTCGCAGCATGAGTGAACGTGTACTTTAAGTCCAGAAGGGACGTGTCAAGGAGGTAGGGAAAAAAGCGATCACAGCAAAACGGTCATTTTGCGTTAGTCCGCTGGCTCAGCCGTAGTTTGTGCGCATTCAGGGAGAAGCCGCGTGTTAGGGCTTGTAAATCCACAGCTGCTCTTGTAACAGCTCTAGCGGACCTAAGGCTGGAGTGGCGTAGCGGGGAGGCCGGGCTCTCTGCAACGAGGACACGAATGGTGGAATTGCTTATGTGCCTTTCTCCCCGGAAAGGCCTTAGTAATGTGTTTGTCAGCTGTAAATGGAACCGATCTCCACACGTGCGTGCACACACGCAAACAAGCATGCACACGTGGACATACATACCCACATGCATATACCACACATGCACACACTCCACGCCTACACAACCTGTATGCACACACACACCACAGATGCATAGACACTCCACACATACACAAACATGCAAGTACACACATTGCACACTTACACAAACATGCCTGCACGCACATACCACACACAGCCCACATGTACACAAATATACCACACATGCACACACTCCACACATGCATGCACGTGGACACGCAAACACGTATGTGCACATATACCACACATGCACACACTCCACACATGCATGCACATGGACACACAAACACGCATGTGCACATGTACCACACTCGCACACACTCCACACATGCATGCACGTGGACACACAAACATGCATGCGCACATATACCACACAAACATCCATCACACTAAATGCACACGTGCAGACAGGTGGACACAGGAACATGCAATACCCAAATAGAAAGCAGCCCGTCCTGTCTTAGAGTCCGTATATAGGTTCCACCGTAGGACCTGCCCTAGAACATCTACGGGCAAACAGTTAAGATGCCTTCCTTATTCTGCGTCCGCTTGTGCGCTTACCAGTGCTACTTATGTTGTCAAAGACGGTACTTGGCCTTGCGTTTTTATAAGTCTGTGAAGGATGTCATGTCGACGGTCTTGCGTGCTTCATTGACACCCGTGTGACTAACACTGCAGCTCGCACATGTGGAATTAAAGACCTGTTAATGATGAAGGCATGAACCCCTGGAACTATTTCTATAGTTTAATTTGAAAGACAAGACTCCTGATTCAGAACAAATCAAAGGAGGCTGATTTTCTCTCAATCACATTTTTAAAATCTAATTGCAAACGGTGATTCAAGTATTTGAAACTTCCTAGAAAGTGTGGTGGTACTGGGATTCTGCCGTTCTGTTGTTTCCTGTTCAAAGGCCTTGTTGGAAAGAAAACTGAGGAACCGAGTTGGTAAAACATGAAAGGATGACAGTCAAAAGGGAATTAAAATAAATGCAAAAGGGAGATGCTTGCTGGTGAATCTAACTAGTCAACACAATTTGGAGTCAGATGCCGATAAAACTGTGTCCTCCTTCTCAGAGCACTGATTTGGTAATGAGAGGACGGACAGGTTGGAGTATATCCTCGATAAACCTATCATCTTAAGTCAGTGTAGACATTTGTAAAATGCGTGGAGAGTGTGGTGCCATGCTGACTTGTAAAATAGGCGTGAACATCTCTGGAACCTGCAGACTTGCTCACACGCCTTTCCACGGAGCACCTGTCCTCACTCATGTGCATCCGCGACACCAAGAGCATTTCGTCCAGACACGTGGCAGTGCTCCTGCGGAGAACGTGCTTCCCGTTCACCCAGCTCTCCTATTTCAAGACTTTGGTGCATCTGTGTAGCATATCTTCATTGAATCCGTCCTGTGATAACTCCCTGAGTACCACCTGTGTCCTTGTTCTCTTTGGAGGAAACCAAAGGTCCCTCCTCTTCCAAGGTATATACAATACTTGCAGNGTATACAATACTTGCAGTTCTTTCCACACCTCAGCTGTTCCTTGAGCATCTGTTACATCTCTGCCTATGTTGGTGTATACTCTGTGTACGCACAACCGTAGAAAAGCTGCGTTACGTCTCTACCTATGGAAAATCTGTCGTCAGCGGTGGAACGAGGAGTCTCACGGACAGAATGTGTGTGCCCCCACCCAAATTCATACGTTGAAGCCCTGACTC
>NW_023178334.1:0-5585 GCF_002007445.2 Ailuropoda melanoleuca
AAAGAAAATGGAAAAGAAAAAAAGAATCTGTGATTTCAAGAGCAAGAATGGCCCGACATTAAGGCAAGGTCAGACTGGAAGTGTTATTCCTATTAAAGAAAGGAGAAGTCAGTTAGAAAGACGGCTTCTCTGCCATGGCAGACAAGGCAGAATGAGCCACTGAGGCACAGACTGGTTATGCCTGTCTTAGGACAGTCCGGGATAGAGACAGTGTGGGTCCGGAGACCTCGAGATTCCTAGCCCCGAACCTGGCTTTGCTCAGTACAGGCTCTGACCAGCTGGAGGATGCCTCTAACCATTTCCACAAACCCGTCACTGACACTCTGCTCACCAGGCAACCACAGGACTAGAACCTGGCCTGTCGTGTAGGTCTGCCTACGGTGACATAGTGTCCTGGTCACACCTGAGCATGCGAGTGTGCAAGGCAGTCACAGTCCTCATGGGAAATGAAGACATGGGCATTTTGTTTTACACCCCAGTCCCACGCGTTGGTCTCACCCTTGAGGGACAGATCCACTATCAGTGGGCTGGAAAATCAGAGTGTTAAGCCAGTCAGGCTGAGGTCTGAGAGGCCACACTGCCAGCTACCGTCTCCTGGTAACAGCGGGCTGCCCATGGCCCCTACACCCCCGCCCCCACCGAAACACCCAGACTTGCCTTTTACAGGACATCGGATTGTCACATCTGCGTGCAAAGCTGCCTCCACGACGCCTCCAACCACAACGGAGAGATGGCTGTGTTCCAGTCTGCTGACATTTCTTTCAACAGACAAGATGGCAGGTGCCTCTTCATTGAAAGGGAGCAGGAAACTATGTTAGGTTCAGGCTTTTCCCTGGTAAACCACGCCGCACCCGGTAAACTTGGTGGGCTCGTTAAGAGCAGGAGCAGAGCCCAGCTCTCTCTGTCTCCCTTGTGGCTACCCACTAGGACTGGTACATACACAGCCCAGGGGTGCTTAGTGCCCAGATGGACAGGTGGACAGACGGATGGATGAATGCATTCAAGGAGATACTCACGGGGTGTGCTGTGACAACTACAGATAAGCTATGAGGTAATTTTGGTTTTATAACCAAAACTGAGGATAAATCCCTCTTTGATAAATTGAAAAAGAAGGAATCTAGAAGTTCCTGAGAACCCGAGAAGGCAGGGTACGTTATCTGCAACACCGCCGTGGATGAACTAACGTGGGATCCAACACACCAGTGCCTTGGGACCCTGACTCTTTCTCTGGAAGGAACACTGTCCCAAGTTTCCCTAAAACTTGCATGGAAAAATAACAATAGCAACGAAGTCACAGAGAATCAGGAACCTAATCAAGGACTTTAATTTTCCTGGATTTTAAGAAACATGGACTTTTAACAGATTCCTTGGTTAACTCCCTCAGGAAATAGGCTCTGTGCCTGAGCTGAACAACAGGACTACAAAGTTGGAAAACAGCCATTCTTGACCTCAAGCAGCTCCGATTGGTGGGAGACACCACACCACAGGGGCTGGTGGCTGTTGGGACAGACAAGGTGCTGGTTGCCCCAGGGTCTCTCGGTAGCCTGTGAGGGTCAGGGAAGTCAACATTCCGGAAATGGTGTTGCCTGGGCATCCCTCTACAGAGGACGACCGCCATGATGGCCTTCCCTACTCCACCATTAGCACGTGAGCTACTGGAGGGCGAGGCCCGTTTTATCACCTACGCATGTGCGTGCAAAATAAATGCATGTCAGTGGTATCCACATATTCAGGGGCTACAGGACATGCTGGACCAGCTCTCCCAGGAATCTGGATGGTCCTCGATGGGCTTAAGAGGAGATATGAGCCCCAAGGGGGGCTTCCATTCCTCCCAGGAATCCCCAAACTTTGGGACTGACATTTTCTGGGAAGGGGCTGATGCTCACAGAAGGGTCAAAGCACAGAAAATCAAGGTCTGAAGGCCCTACCTTGGGAATGCAGCCAGGGGAGGAGCTCCAGCCATACAGGTTCAAGGAGCTTTTAAAATCAACTGGTCCAACCTTCTCAGTGTGTAGATATGAGGAACCTGCTACCAAGCTCAATGCTCAGTTGTCCGAACGCTGGATTCTAACCCCTGGTACTGCCCCGCTCCTCCTCTTAGTCCCTGTGAGCCACAGATGCCAGAAACCACAGAGCAGAGAGCTAGAGGGGGGAGCTCTTAGCTTATTTTTAATCCCAGAACAGGAGCTTGCCACTAGGAAGCGTTGCTTACGACTTACCACCTAAAAGTGTTCCTTTGTAATTAAGCGCATTTTCATATTAAAATGACACCATCTGCCTCCTGGGAAGATAGACACTAATTTACAGTTACGACTTCCTGCAAGTGTTTTTAAGGACTGATAGGTATGCCCGTGGAGGTAGATAGCCTTCTTTAGGGGATAATTATCCTCTTGCATTGGCTGGTGGCACTTCAAAAATGAGAAGTCCATACTACCAATGTTGCCAGTGAAACTCTGCCTCATTAATTCCCGCTTCTCGGAAGGCGAGCTCTAAAGCAGACGTTTTCAAGATCTGGTCCACAGGCCGGCAGCATCGGTATGACTTGGGACTGTGTTAAAAATGCAAACTCTTGGGCCCCATCCCAGACCTACTGCGTCAGAAGCTCCAGGAATGGGGTCTAGAAATCTGACCCCCTACCTTCCCTTGGCTGACGTTTGGGAACTGCTGCTCTGGAGAACCCCAAACCAGGCACTCTGGGTTTCAACAAGGGGCATTACCTGCATAGAGCACAGGAGAACTCTCCACGTCTGACCCGAGATGGTTAGCTACAGAGCATTCATACGTTCCTTGTTCCTTCTTCGTGGGGTTCCGTATCTGCACTTTTCCCATTCCAGCCAAGATTATCCTATAAAACAGTTAGAAAGGGGTGCATTCACGTAATGTACTTCACTTCTCTGCGCCCACAGCACGTTCCAGGGAAAGAAGACTGCAAAATTAGACTCTGGGCTGGCAACGATCCTGCCCATAAAACTGGTGGGTGGAAAAGTCTTCCTCCTGGGCTTGCGCTCAGAGACATGGTCACTGGACGGTGCTTGGAAAGCCAGTCTTCCTGCCTCACTTTGCACAAGAAGGCTTTTCTGGATGGACTCACTGCTTAATCCATCACATTTTCAAAAAAGACAAACCAGCAAGCGTCAGTTGGCAAGATGCTAACCCCTCATTTTGTGCCCATATCCTTCCTCATGAACAGCAGGTATGGATTTTTCAGTTTGGATTTTTACACTGGCAGTAAATGGGCCGTTAGTTAATGCTGCTTGACTCTAGTCGTTACCTCACTATGATTGTCTGAGGCTACAGGGCTAAGGCTGTGTTATACCGGACATGGAGCATGCTGTTAGGAATCAGGCCTGACCCGTATGAGTTCCGTATGGTTTCCCAATTACCGATAGCTATAAACACCTGCATATAAATACCATGAGAACCAGAGTGGGTCAGGTGTGTCCTGACAGATGAGGTATTATTCAGGGAATAGAAAAGGGTGATTGTTCTGTTCTTATTTTAATTTTTTCTCAACAATTTGAAGCTGCTTCTCCATCACCTGCATCAGGGTCCGTGTACTCTTTTTTTTCCCTGCTGCCTCCCACTTTCCAGATCTTAGCAACACGGACTATTCTGACCACTAAATGCTATATGTTCCTTCACGAACTGAGCTGGGGCCACTTCCCCATTTCCTGTCACTTCATGTTGCTCACCCTAGGCTCCAGCCATAATGAGCCTCTAACGGTTTCCAGAACATTCCATAATCTTTCATCACCCCGAGTGTTTGCATATGTTGTTCACTGTATTTGGAATGCCCTTCCCCCCCCCATTCTGGCAAACTCTGACTTACCCACTGAATCCTGGATCAAATATAATTTTCCCTGTAAAGCTTTCCCCAATACTCCTCAAGTTATCTTCTCCCCCTCTGTGCTCCTTCTGCTCTGGTTCATATATTTATTTGATAAAATATCTATTTCTTCCTACCAGATTGTGATCTTTTCAAAAGCAGGGACCAAATCTTACTCATAGCTATGCATCGACAGAGCCTAATAGTGACTTTTGTATAGAAAGTTCTCAGAAACCTCGGATGAGTAAGCGTACGAAAGGTCAGAATACAACAGAATCATGGTGCAGAGCGTGTGTACCAGGAGGACGCAAATCCTTCTGCTGCACGCTTATGAAATACACAAAAGCGCCCAGAAATACAACCGTGGAATTGCCCAGACCAAAACCAGTAGAACAGACCTCGCTATTACTAGGGCCAGCCTTCACGGGAACATCCGGCATCTAAAATCTAAAATCCCTATTAAGGAATAGTCAATTAAGAACAATAGAACGAGTCACTACATTTGAAAAGTAAATACACTAACATGTTTTCTTCAATTATTTCATATACATGTTTATATGGTTTGGCAATCCTCAAACAATCCCTTCGTTTTGTAGGTCTCAACAGCACAGTGAGAAATCCATGTAAGCCTTACTGCCAAAGGAGCCACCCTAGCATCTAGCCTGGGTCAGTCCCTGGGCCAGAGAAGAGCAGGTAGGGGTCCATGAGGGATGTGACCTTGGTCTCTGTGGGACAACCTTACTCTTGACAAAGCTGATCTTTCCACAGGCATCAGCCCCAGTGAATCTACTCACAGTCTGCCCTTCCTGGCCAAGACTTCTTACCCAGGTGGCTTCCAAGCACTTACAGCCCTACACGCTGTCCTCTAATTAGATAGAACCTCTCAGAAATGTAATTCCGTTTCTGAGTTACTTTGACTGAAAAGACATGCGAGATTCAGAAAAATATATCTAAAGGTGAGAACCTTTGTTACATCAAGCAAATGAAACATAAGGGGAACAGATTAACTGGGTAAGTTTGAGGAAGAAAATGGAAATAAGAATGGATCTTATTTTTTTATTCTCTTAACTTAAAAACAAAAACTTTTAATAGCCATATGGAATCGCTTCATTATCAAACAGTTGATCCTTAAAGTATGCGGAAACACATTTGGGCCGATGTACACTGTCAAAACCTTTCTTCATATGACCACCAGGAGTCTCCAGCTTAGAAGCTAATGTTAACTCCATGCGATCAAGCCAAACTAAAGTCAACTCAACATTTACTTCAACCGGCCAGGCTCTACCACACCCCTGCCCCACGGAAACGGCCACGGGTGAATCAATCACTTCGTCTCCATCAGCCTCTGTTTCTTATAAAATGAATATTGCTGAGCCATCCTCAAAAGGCGGTTCAGGGACCCCAGACGTTCCTGAGGTCAAAACGATTTTCATAATAATGCTAAGCCATTATTTGCCTTTCTTGCTGTGTTGACATCTGCGCGGATAACAAAAGCAGTGGCAGTATGGTCCTGGGACCGAGGTATACCAGGAGTCCCTGTGTTCTTGACTGCCACACACCTGACACAAAAATAAGAATGCCAATTTCCCTTACGAATGTCCTTAATGAGNTGTGGCAGCTATTTTTAAAAATTAACTAAAAGGAGCCTGCCCATTCAAGGAAAACAACTGATGGTGTTTCATTTTCATGAACTTTCACGTGAAAATTAAAATTTTGGAAAATTAGTATCCTCCATTGTGAGCTTGAGAGCTTTCCAAAA
>NW_023178335.1:0-973 GCF_002007445.2 Ailuropoda melanoleuca
ATCAAAAGTGAGCTTAAGGAAATGTTATGGGGCTAAGTCAAATAAATTTCTATAAAGATGGAAGATTTTACGAAGCATCACTTTTTCTCAGGAAGTAATTACTACCTGTGGCCCTTTAATCATTATTTTCTTCATCATGATCTTTCTGCATGACAAGTAAGTTTGAATTTGAATCATCACTAAGACATTATTATCCATACCCCATTTAATACATTAAACAAAATGACTCATGTTTAAGTTTTAAAAATCAATCAACTTAGATTCTGGGAATGTGCCAGAGCAAGATCCTCCTGCAGGTTCTGAATTCTTTTAGTTAATGGCATTGCACTGTAAATTGGCCCTTGTCTCTTTTCCTTTGTTCATGTGGTTGTCCAATCACTTGGTGCTTAGCTGGTGTTTGCATGTTGTATATACACACAGCTCAGGTGCTGATATTACAAACCCTTCCCTCAGTGCTCCCTGCTGATTCCAGGAGCTGGAGCCCACTCTGTCACTGCTGCTATCCCTGCTCACTGTTGATCCCCCCTGGAGGAGATCGGGAACAGCCAGTGTTGTATGGTGCAGATGGTGGCTGGACCTGAGGTGAGCGTAACATACAGAGAAGTTGAATCAGTATGTTATACACCTGAAGCCAAAGTAACACTGTGTAACAACTATACTCAAATAAAAAATTAATAAAAATAATAATAACATTAAAGAAAACCCTCTGCCTTTCTTCCCAGGGTCATTTTCCCTTGGATTCATGTTTTCCACCCCTTCTTCTCTCCATGTCCTTCCTTCAGCCACCAGCATGCTGCCTTTTCCCTAACAGGTTCAGACTTTGGCTGAGATTAGAACAAATCATGCAACTAAAATCTCAATCAGTACAATAAGGTCTCCATGCCTTTAAATTTTCCCAAGTTCATCCAATTCAAGGTCCAGTGTCTTTCTGAAAAAGAAAATATTCTAGGAACTAACTCTGTCTCACCTATCA
>NW_023178335.1:1185-2421 GCF_002007445.2 Ailuropoda melanoleuca
CAGAGTCCTGCCTTCTGGGCTCCTCAGGGACATGTGTTCATTCATTCCTTGGGGAGAAATAAAGACATTTCTATGTACTATGCTCCAAACTTCTTTCAGCTGCTCTATTTATAGGTCAGTTTAGTGAGCTCCTTAAATCACTGAGGCTAGGCATTTTGATTCATCTATTTTGAAATTCCTGAGAATAAAAGAAAGAATTGTCAAATTTCATCCAAGATTGTGTGTCAGAAAAACTGTGTGCAGTATGTACAAAATTCATATGTGGGCTAATTGCTCAATTGTCAAGGATATTTATTTTGTGCCATAATTAAGATCAATTCATGGATTTATGAGAAATAGTATTGGGTTCAGCAAGAGAAAGAACTTTCTAACAACCAACACTCTGGAACATAAAGTAAGTTAGCTGGGAATTAATGAGCCTTGTGGTCATGGGGGCTCAGCAGAGGTCACCTGGTCCCTGGCAATCTGAAGGATTCAAACACAGCCTGAAGAATGTTAAACAAGATTGACTTTTGGGTTGCTTCCTATTCTGACATCTAAGACTTAGACAACTAAGCATATGACAAGTTATATAACATTCCAGACAAACAAAACAAAAATACCATGTCCAGGACTATCCTCAGATGACTCACTTTGAGGAATCTAAAGTCTTGCATAAATATTTTCTTATTACACACTTGTGGCCTTAAGTTTATTATTTTTGCTGTGCCTCTCCCTCTTCCCATCTGTCTTGTTACAGCCTCCCTCATCATTTGAACCAATGAGCAAGAAGAGCATAAATGTCTTCCTCATTCCTTTTTCTGACACTGACTCAGATGGAATGGAGAGGTGATGGAGATGACAGCAGATTTACGATATACATAGCTTTATGATATGTTCACAAATGCCTTGATGGTGAGATAGAAAGGAGAGAAGTGGATGTTGCCTGACTTCTTTTTCCCATCATCACTAATACTGTATTTTTAAGACATTTTACACCTTTATGAAAGTCTACAGGATTTAAAAGACATAAAGGAGCAGCTCCTATCCTCATTCTGACATGCTATAATGTGATTTTAAGGGTTCTCACAATTTTGTGAACAACAGATCCATCACTGCACTTGCTCTAATCTCTGTTGGTCTTGCTCCCCCTCCAAATGCGTTTGATCAGCATAGTCAGATGGGTTACTGAGTTGGATGGATTGTTGTCCTCTTTTAATGTGGTGCCCCCAAACAATTTCAATGACTTTCTGGCTG
>NW_023178336.1:0-3846 GCF_002007445.2 Ailuropoda melanoleuca
TTTAATTTAGAATTGTCACAATACGGGATGCCTGGGGGGCTCAGTTGGTTGAGCTTCTGCCTTTGGCTCAGGTCATGATCTCGGAGTCCTGGGATTGAGCCCAAAGTTGGGCTCCCTAATCAGCAGGGAACCTGCTTCTCCCTCTTCCTCTGCCACTCTTCCCCCTGGTGTGAGTTCTCTTTCTCTCTCATGCTCTCTCTAACCCTCTCTCTCTCTCAGATAAATAAAATCTTTAAAAAAAAAAAAGAATTGTCACAATAGGAATTAACATTGTGTTCTGCTTTTCTCCTTCCACTCCAGTACCTAAGGCTACATATGTATTTTATTTAAAATATATAGAAGAACTTTTACTAAGGAATAGGTAGATGAACCAGAGCCATGAAACACCCTTTTACAGATCACTATGTAATGATTAGGTGTTGATTTTTAAATAGTTTCTTCTTTTCCTCGCTTTCCCAATTTTTCTTTTTACCTGTGTCCAAACTCATAATGGAAACTTTTTTTTTGTTTTTTTTCAATTTCTAGCTGATAAATAGAGAATATTTAATATATAATTTTCAGAAAAATAGCAGACTTCATAGACTAGTACAGCCATTACCTATAAATGCTGCCATTCATTGAGTTGAACATTTTCAGAATGTCTCCTGATGAACTAACTCAGACCATGCAATTATATTTTCCTATTAGCCCCTTCAATTAGCACCTCCCTCCTCTTCTAATTGCTTTCTCATTTGTAATATCAGGGGACTGAACTAGATGACTTCATGGTTTTTTTCCCACACCTCAAATGCTATGGGCTTAGTAGAGGCTACCCTGGCAATTTCAATTAATCATTGTTAACACATTTTTTTTTAAGATTTATTTATTTGAGAGAGAGAGAGCAAGCAAGTGCTGGAGGGAGGGGCAGAGAGAGAGAGAATCTCAGGCAAAAAAAAAACCTTTTTTTTTTAGTTTAAAAAAACATAATGGAGTTGCACAATAAAGGGGTGAAATTAAAAAAAGAAAAATGGAAAGTCATGTTCATTTTTTCCCCATTATACTTTGCCTCTGAGCTCACTCATTTTGTTAACCATAGTTCCTGACCCAAATTTGGTGAATCTGTCAGGAAAAAAAAAAGCCTACATTAGTATTTGAAGGGAAAATAGGAGATGGGAGAAATTTTGTTTCAGGCAGGAGGAATGTTACTGGTTTGATGTACTGGAGTGGAAGATAGAGGGTCAGGGGTTTGATGAATAACCAGAGGGGTGCAGAGCATGGCATGCTTTGTAAATGATGCTAAATGGATTAAAATTATACTGTGGCCAGCAGAAAGCCACTCCAGCTCAGAAGTGACATGAATCTGAGCCTCTCCTTCCTCTACCTTGGGAGTTGTATATAGTCCAGGGGACAGACGCAGAGACCATCTCTGGGGAATTGTTGAGTCTGGTTGGATTCTCCCCTGCCTAACTTGGGTGTTGGTTTAGAAGCAGCTTGTTTCCTAGCTGAATGGGAAGGTAAAAGTAATGAGCTGGACATCAACAAATCATTTTATGAATCACTAGAGAGATTTTTCACTGTGAAAAATTGTTTTTAACTTTAAAAATGAGTGAAACGAATATTCCAAACTAATTTGGCGCAGGCCAATAGGCTCTCGAGGCATCCTAAAGAGAGCTTTGTGAAGTTTCCAAAGGAAAAAAATATTTTTTTCTGGGTGAAGTTACATACACTTGGCTCACCTGCCAATTTCTGGATCTAACCCCAAAGTGGGAACATGGCTAAGAATAATGTTGGAGACAGGGAAGGCAGAATCAGAGTGGGCCGGAAGCAATCTTACTGTGGCATTTGCCAGGTCACCTGCCATATCCCAGGCCATGTTGCAAGGCAGTTTCCACCCAATAAAGCTGACTGCTGTCAGCTCCTGTATAACTCACTCCGGCCAGTTTAATTTCTGAGACTCTAATGAAGGTTTGTAAAGATTTCCTTTAGTTTTAGTTTTTCCTCAGTTCTACTTTAGATACAAACAACAAAAGCCTGAGACTAGCTGAGGAATGCTCATTCTTCTTCTTTCCTAATGTGTTTTTGTTGGGGTTGTTGTTGATCTGTTTTTATTTTATTTTATTTTATTTTAAAGATTTTATTTATTTATTCGACAGAGATAGAGACAGCCAGCGAGAGAGGGAACACAAGCAGGGGGAGTGGGAGAGGAAGAAGCAGGCTCATAGCNTTCCATATTTTGACAGAAAAGTTTTGCTTGTTATTTATCTTTTAGGGCATTATCACAGCCTTCAGTATGGGCTTGATGTTTTAGCTAAAACGTTTTTATCATCATATTAAATATTTTATATGGATGAAATACGTACATCTGTATGTTCTGCTTAATACAGATAACTATTTATATTTTAGTCTGCTAACACAAAACCTTCCAAAATTAAATGTGTTGTTAAAAGTTGCTCCAGTGTATGGATTGCTGTGTTAAAATTAGAAATTAGGTAGTTGCTTGTTTCAGTCAGGATTTATAGAGCGAGGGAAGTCAGTATAAAATGCTCCGATAACAAAACACAAAGCTTCAATCTCTTTAAATATTGCCCTCTCCTTCTACACCCCACCTTCATCTACTGCAGTTGTCTAGAAGTTTAGGCATATTGGCAAATTAGACCAGTCTTCAACCCTAAAACTGGAAAATCTTTGAAAAAAGTGAAAGGAAATGTTTTATCAGTCTTGGTCCTTGAATAAGGATTGTTGAAAGGAAAGAGAAATGAGTTTTGCTGTTCTGTGATCCCACAGCCAAACTTGGATTCATTTCAGGTAGCTTAAATGCAATTGTTGAACAGAATTGGGTTATACATTTTATTCACTGACCTGAAGTTCACCACTGATGCAGTAACTGAGGATAGATTTAGGCTATCTTTGTGAAAATTTGAACCTCTTTCTCTAAAATGGGTTGATCAAATTTCCTCATGAGGAAGAATGATTAGAGGCATTCTAAAGCCTTGCAATCTTTCAGTTTTGCTAATGGAAAACAAAATACATTAATTACTGTAATCAGCATTAAAATAATTCACTTTGAATTCCACAAACTGTTCCCCTAACTCAGGCTAGTGACAATCAATGACTTCTTCACTTACACTTAAGACTGTCACCTGAATATAACTGGCTGTATCTAGGGCCAGTCTCTGCATGGTGCCTCCTTCAAAGATATATCCTACAGCCATGAATAGTGTAGATGGTTATCATGGGTCTACTTTAATGGTCTAACATAGGGATTTTCATGATGTGCCATGAAAGCTTCCTAAAATCCTCTTCCTTCGTCTCCACCGGTTTCCCACTCATAACAGCTGCATAAACACTCTCCCTCTTTTGCCCTGTGGTCCCCTCAGAACCCCTCTGGCCTCACATTCATTTATTTTTCCACACAGCTCAAACCCCTGTTGAGCACCTGTGAGCCTCCTCACTAAATTCAACCCTCAGGAAGTGCAGTTTTCTTTTTAGAGTATTTTCCCTTGGATTTTCTTCTTTCCCTACCATCTTTCTTTCTCCTAATATGATGAGAATTTCTCTCAGGGGCCTCTGAGGGCATTGTGAGGCTCACCCCATTTCCTTCAAAGTCCTTTCTACTAGTGTAGGTGCTTGGAAATTTGGAAAAAGGGGGAAAGGAGCAAGACATTACTGTGTTTGGATTTATTTCTCTCTTCACTTGGATNGACTTGGATGTATGAATGTATCTTCTGAAATCTGAGTAAGATGTTGCTTTCTCTTCATTCTTTTTCTCAAGGGAGTAGTGTGCAACTCGATTTCTTTCACCGTACCAAGCAGTGCAAACTGGAGCCATCCCTAACCCTCAAATCCTAGAATCTTTTTCTCAGTAAA
>NW_023178337.1:0-5515 GCF_002007445.2 Ailuropoda melanoleuca
ACTCTTTGACCTTTGACAAGTCCAACCTGAATCTGTTTCCTCATCTGTAAAATGGGATAATAACAGTACTGACTAATTTACCTCTGAAGAGGTCTGTGAGAATAACACAGTTAAAGTGCTCCGCACTCATCTATATTATTTGTCTACTCATTGACAGGAAGAACTGAGAAGCTCCAATGTGAGGCCCTGGGATAGAACAGTGAACAAAGGCAGACAGTTGGTCCTCTCAAGGACTGTGCAGTCTGCTGTACTCGGGATGTTGAGTTCCACAAGGGAACTCATGACCTCACCGTGATGAGGGCTTGAGCGAAGATGTTCTGCCCATCCTGTATGCATGTGTAGCTCCATCCCTCCATCTCCATTTCCACCCAGTTCAAGCTACCTTCTCTTGTCTGGGCTCTCCCACTAGCCTCCATTCCATACACAGAAGCCAAGATGTCCCTCATAGTATGTTACTCTATTCTTAAAACTCTAACCACTGCTGCACTTAGATGAGATCCAAAGTCTTTATTTGCCTTATAAACCCTGCATGACCTGAACCTTTCTTGTATCTCCATCTCCATCTCCATCACACACTCCTTCGACTCACTACCTCTGCCCTCACTGGCCTCTGCTTATTGATTTCTGCTTTACTGAACATGCAGAGCTCTTCATCTTGGAGGTTCTACAAGTGTTGATCTCGCTTTCTAAAAGATCTCCACCCTCCCTCACCAATTTTACAAAACGAACACCTTCCCATCTCTTCAGCTGTGTCTTCTATCTCCTTCCCCAAAGATGCTCTCCAGTATATCTCTATGGCTGCCATGTACATCTGTGCAGATTGTATCCCACAAGAAGTCATCCAACCACGGGGGCAGGAGTCCAGTAGGAGTTGAATTCTAGCTCTGCCTGCTTCGCATGCTCTATGCTCTATGTTCAGAGAAGATGCCATTCTGATGGGCACAAAGGCACACAAAGGGCCAATGATGGCACTGCCCAAGATCTGCCTAATTTACCTCTGAGGAGGTCTGTGAGAATAACACAGTTATTCTCACAGACCTTCTTAGGTCTATTTCCTTCTTAGAATTTCCTAATTCCTAATTTCCTAATTTCCTTCTTAGAATTTTCCACAGTTTTTCTTTTTTTGTGGCTTTATTAGGCATACAAATAAATAAGGAAACAGCCTATTTAAATCCCCTGCAAGCACATTAAAAATAAGTCCTGTGTTTCATTCACCATTGTTCCAGAGTGGTCACAAGGGTGATGGTGTTTGACAGGAAAATTCCAACAGACACAATAAAACTCCTACCATGAAGGAAACACATGGCACAAAGATGGCTACCCAGAGCAAGAGGCACAGAAGCCTACAGCAGTGAGAGCAGCAGGATTCCCTGGCTTCCATGTCCCCATGAGGATGCAAAGCTGCCAAGGATTTGGTTTGAACAAGAACAGAATCACCTTAAAACAACTGCCAAATATCTGCCAATTGCCAATACATTGTGCTCTTCTTTATCAAGTCCAGATTATGTTTTTTTGTCACCACCAACTCCTTACCCAACCTCCCCATAGAGCCTCAAACTCCCTGACATGATGGTGTTATCAGGGCATCCCAGCCACTCTACTCTACAGCAAGGCCACCCAATGTTGTTATTGTTGCTGTGATTTGAGTCTTACCACTTTGATACTAGCCTCATTACAGCAAAGGGAAAAGGGCGGCGGGGAAGACAGGGTCCTTTTCAAGTCCTTGCTTGAGATTACCTCTCTTACCTCCTCCTAAGCCTTAGTCAAGAGGTTTCCTAAATCAGTTTCATGTTGGCCAAAGGACCAACAACAAGTACAAAATTGCAACTATAAAGTGACTATAAAAAAGTGACTATAAAGCTATAAAATATAATCTGGAGATCTACCTTACAGTGTATAGTAATTAGTAATGTATTATAATTATTATAGTCAACAATACTGTATTACATACTTCAGAGTTGCTAAGAAACTAGATTTTAAATGTTCTCATCACAGAAAATGATAATTATATGACATGACAGGTATTAACTAACACTACAATGGTAACCATATTGCAACATATAAATGTATCAAATATTGTATGGCTTAAATGTACATGAAGTTATATGTCCACTCTATCTCAAAAAAAAAAAAGGGTATATTATGAATTTGTCAACATCTCTTGGTGAGGTGGGGCATGTTGCAAATAAGTTTCCACACTCTTTGCCATTAAAGAAACTTTATATTCTTTAACCCTGTCTGTGGTCATCCTTCTGTCAACACAATCACAAGTCCTGTGTACCAGGGCCTTGACCATGGCAGGCACTCAATATATGTTTGTGGAATGAATGGGGTATAGGTGGTTTTGATACCCTGGCCCAGAAGGTTTGCACAGGACTTCCACCCATACTCCATTGGTTACAACCCAGTCATATGACCACATTAACTGCAAGGAATATTGAAAATGTCATCTAGTTGTATTCCCCAGAGAAGAAATAGATTATCTCTTTCAGATGGAAGGTTATTTAACTGTTTAACCATCTTGTTTCATCTAAAAAGGAGTTATACATATCAAAAATGTCATATGAGAAATTGAAATTTCCTAAACTATGTAAGGAAAAGGATATATAGACCAACCAAATTAGGAAACAAGTTCTCTATATCCTTGAACAAAAAAAAACTGGAGAAGGGGCACCTGGGTGGCTCAGCCTCCGACTTTTGATTTCAGCTGAGGTCATGATCTCAGGGTCCTGGGATTAAGCACCTCATTAGGCTCCCTGCTTAGTGGAGAGTCTGCTTGTCTCCCTCTCCCTCTGCCCCTCCCCACTGCTTGTGTGCGCACGCGTGAGTGCGCGCACACGTGCGCGCGCACACACACACACTCTCTCTCTCTCTCTCTCTGAAATAAATCTTTTTTTAAAAAACTGGTGAAAAAAATTAAGACCAAGGTGCTAGAGGAAAAGCAGATAAAGATAAATGACTCTGAACTGGATATTAATCACAGCATGTAGCTTCAGAAGTTGAAAAGTGGGGGCGCCTGGGTGGCACAGCGGTTAAGCGTCTGCCGCGCACACACACACACACACACTCTCTCTCTCTCTCTGAAATAAATCTTTTTTTAAAAAACTGGTGAAAAAAATTAAGACCAAGGTGCTAGAGGAAAAGCAGATAAAGATAAATGACTCTGAACTGGATATTAATCACAGCATGTAGCTTCAGAAGTTGAAAAGTGGGGGCGCCTGGGTGGCACAGCGGTTAAGCGTCTGCCGCGCACACACACACACACACACTCTCTCTCTCTCTCTGAAATAAATCTTTTTTTAAAAAACTGGTGAAAAAAATTAAGACCAAGGTGCTAGAGGAAAAGCAGATAAAGATAAATGACTCTGAACTGGATATTAATCACAGCATGTAGCTTCAGAAGTTGAAAAGTGGGGGCGCCTGGGTGGCACAGCGGTTAAGCGTCTGCCGCGCACACACACACACACACACTCTCTCTCTCTCTCTGAAATAAATCTTTTTTTAAAAAACTGGTGAAAAAAATTAAGACCAAGGTGCTAGAGGAAAAGCAGATAAAGATAAATGACTCTGAACTGGATATTAATCACAGCATGTAGCTTCAGAAGTTGAAAAGTGGGGGCGCCTGGGTGGCACAGCGGTTAAGCGTCTGCCGCGCACACACACACACACACACTCTCTCTCTCTCTCTGAAATAAATCTTTTTTTAAAAAACTGGTGAAAAAAATTAAGACCAAGGTGCTAGAGGAAAAGCAGATAAAGATAAATGACTCTGAACTGGATATTAATCACAGCATGTAGCTTCAGAAGTTGAAAAGTGGGGGCGCCTGGGTGGCACAGCGGTTAAGCGTCTGCCGCGCACACACACACACACACACTCTCTCTCTCTCTCTGAAATAAATCTTTTTTTAAAAAACTGGTGAAAAAAATTAAGACCAAGGTGCTAGAGGAAAAGCAGATAAAGATAAATGACTCTGAACTGGATATTAATCACAGCATGTAGCTTCAGAAGTTGAAAAGTGGGGGCGCCTGGGTGGCACAGCGGTTAAGCGTCTGCCGCGCACACACACACACACACACTCTCTCTCTCTCTCTGAAATAAATCTTTTTTTAAAAAACTGGTGAAAAAAATTAAGACCAAGGTGCTAGAGGAAAAGCAGATAAAGATAAATGACTCTGAACTGGATATTAATCACAGCATGTAGCTTCAGAAGTTGAAAAGTGGGGGCGCCTGGGTGGCACAGCGGTTAAGCGTCTGCCGCGCACACACACACACACACACTCTCTCTCTCTCTCTGAAATAAATCTTTTTTTAAAAAACTGGTGAAAAAAATTAAGACCAAGGTGCTAGAGGAAAAGCAGATAAAGATAAATGACTCTGAACTGGATATTAATCACAGCATGTAGCTTCAGAAGTTGAAAAGTGGGGGCGCCTGGGTGGCACAGCGGTTAAGCGTCTGCCGCGCACACACACACACACACACTCTCTCTCTCTCTCTGAAATAAATCTTTTTTTAAAAAACTGGTGAAAAAAATTAAGACCAAGGTGCTAGAGGAAAAGCAGATAAAGATAAATGACTCTGAACTGGATATTAATCACAGCATGTAGCTTCAGAAGTTGAAAAGTGGGGGCGCCTGGGTGGCACAGCGGTTAAGCGTCTGCCGCGCACACACACACACACACACTCTCTCTCTCTCTCTGAAATAAATCTTTTTTTAAAAAACTGGTGAAAAAAATTAAGACCAAGGTGCTAGAGGAAAAGCAGATAAAGATAAATGACTCTGAACTGGATATTAATCACAGCATGTAGCTTCAGAAGTTGAAAAGTGGGGGCGCCTGGGTGGCACAGCGGTTAAGCGTCTGCCGCGCACACACACACACACACACTCTCTCTCTCTCTCTGAAATAAATCTTTTTTTAAAAAACTGGTGAAAAAAATTAAGACCAAGGTGCTAGAGGAAAAGCAGATAAAGATAAATGACTCTGAACTGGATATTAATCACAGCATGTAGCTTCAGAAGTTGAAAAGTGGGGGCGCCTGGGTGGCACAGCGGTTAAGCGTCTGCCGCGCACACACACACACACACACTCTCTCTCTCTCTCTGAAATAAATCTTTTTTTAAAAAACTGGTGAAAAAAATTAAGACCAAGGTGCTAGAGGAAAAGCAGATAAAGATAAATGACTCTGAACTGGATATTAATCACAGCATGTAGCTTCAGAAGTTGAAAAGTGGGGGCGCCTGGGTGGCACAGCGGTTAAGCGTCTGCCGCGCACACACACACACACACACTCTCTCTCTCTCTCTGAAATAAATCTTTTTTTAAAAAACTGGTGAAAAAAATTAAGACCAAGGTGCTAGAGGAAAAGCAGATAAAGATAAATGACTCTGAACTGGATATTAATCACAGCATGTAGCTTCAGAAGTTGAAAAGTGGGGGCGCCTGGGTGGCACAGCGGTTAAGCGTCTGCCGCGCACACACACACACACACACTCTCTCTCTCTCTCTGAAATAAAT
>NW_023178337.1:6316-9497 GCF_002007445.2 Ailuropoda melanoleuca
AAAAAAAAAAAAAAAGAGTACTAATAAAACCAAAGGGACGGGTTTTGGCAGGTAGGTTTACGAACCGATTCCAGACAAGCACGGAATCAGTGTAATGGACTAGAGCAGATGGTTGCCTTGTATCTTTAAGATGCAAGCAGTGAATGGATTGCACTGAGAGTCTATCCAGATAGCCATCCAGATAATCCAGGGTCCACTGCAGGTCAGTGCTAATGACTGGGTGCCTCTGTGTGAGGCTCTTATGTTTAGGCTTGTGTTTTATAAGGCTAGTCCTCGAAACACTATTAACTTCTTTCTATTTGGGCTTTGGAGGGGGCTAAGCTCTTCCAAGCAGGGGTGGTATCCTGAAGACAGGTACACCACAGGAAGATGGGCTAGAGAGCCAGATATGAACTGGGATTACTATCTGCACAGCCCCTGGACAAGTCACCTCGCTTTTCTAAGCCTCAGCTTCACGCTTTACGAAAAAGGTTTAATAGTGTCTACTTTGCAGCAATTTTGATAGATTTGCAGGAAATACCTATGAAATCCCTGGCATGTTAAAGGAAGCTATTATGTAAAACTGGAACTGTTTACAAGAACAGTGGTCATCATTAAAATGTACATAAACATTTATATCTTGCTCGTAAAATATACATTTTTAGAAATACATGTTTTAGATCAAAATGAATGCCAACATGCTGCCATCCATTAATATTCACTAGAGCCAAACAGTCATTCTTTGCTCAGTGAAACACAGCCATCTCCCCAGGCTAGATTCAAATTTTCTTAACTTAGAGTTGACAAGGCATGTTCACACCTCTAGTAGGTCTCTGAGTATCAGAGAAATCTGGGATTCTAGTACACAAAGGAAGGAATTTCATTTAAGATTATGTTTTAAGAATACATTTCCATTTTTTGCTTTTTCCTCAGCAATGTATTCTGCTCTCCTCTACAGTTTTTAGACCAATCACTAATCATTCCTATTCCTTCAGAATTTTCTTTCCCTTGACTAAAACTGGATTTTACATTTTTGCAAAGGGTACATTAAATGCTTACATTATCCAAAACTCAGAGCTCAAAGCATTCTGGGTATTTTTGTTTACCCACTAAGTGGGGGCAGTGAGAAAGTATACTTTACAATCTATTAAGTCTCTTAACTTCAAAATTTTAATGAGAAGTGGAAAATTTCAGTTTGAAGGGGTTCATGTTTGAAGTTACATGCATAAAGTGAAGATCTCATTAGTTTTTTTGCAGGCTTACTATTCCGAATCAGCATGATTCAAATTAGCATAAAGTATGATCTTGTTCATTCTATTTGGGGAGTTTTTTTCTCCTCCTCATAATTCATTCCTGACCTATGTCATAGGACCTAAGGGTAAAACTTGCTGGACTCATGATTGAAATGTGTCACCCACTGAGCAGGCACAAGGCAAGAAGAAAACTCTTTGGGGCATCCTTATGTCACCCCCAAATCTTGCCTAATATTATTCCTTCACTTAACTGAATTATAATTTAAGAAACTTATGTATTTACTGTGCACCAGGTACCCACCAAGTACTTTCACATGTACTGTCACAATACAAGATTCTTAGGCTACAAATGAAGAAAACAGATTGTTACATAGCCAAGATCACACATGTAACACATAGCAAAAAGATATTTAAACCTAAATCCTCTAAGTTCTGCTCTTTTCAATATCCTACATAGCGCAGTGGCATTTACTTACATATTTCTATCCAGGAATGGGGTACTGGGGTAAGGAACAGAACGAAAAAAGAGAAAACTCTAATGCAACAGTTTTGAAATCAGAATCGATTGAATTTTTGAATAACACATTGGTTAGGAGGAAAGAAAATTTTCAAGTTGATTCTGGTTTAGTCCAGTAATTGTGAGAACACAAAGATCACATTCCAGCATGAATGTGTTAGTGGTTTGAGGAGAAAAACATCAGTTCAATATTTAAGTCAGATATTTAGCGTATTTTATTCATTCGTTAGTGGGTCAGTTGGCTAGTCAGCTGGCTCATTGGTGGGTGAATTGTTTTAAACCATTAGATTAAGAAAAGCTATTACTAGGGGTGCCTGGATGGCTCAGTTAGTTAAACGTCTGTTGGCTCAGGTCATGATCCCAGGGTCCTGGGATCGAGCCCTGCGTTGGGCTCCCTGCTCCTCCCTCTCCCTGCCGCTCCCCCTGCCTGTGCTTGTGCTCACACTCTCTCTGTCAAATAAATAAAATCTTAAAAAAACAAAAAGCTATGTTTAATTCCCAGGGCTGTATCAGGATCCTAGAGATGACTACACTAAGAGAATCAGTCCTAGGTGGTCCCCCACATCCTATGGGGCACACAATGGAAAACAGAAATGGGGGTCTGTGAGGGNCTCTGTGGGGGAAGACTTTCTGTACAAACTTCCCTTTCCACCTTTAGAATATAGTCCTGGGTAGTCAAGACAAGGGTTTCACAATCGTACCATGCCCTTTCAACCCATTCATTCCAAATAGCCTAGTCCCACATGTTATATCACTTTGAAAACCATAGCAGGTCACCCAACAAAATCAGTCTCCAAATACCTGTAAGGAGAGAGCAGCGCTACCACACGCACAACTCCAGGGAGTGGTGTGGATACTGTAAGCAGTGCAGTGCTCCTGGAGTTGTGCACCATGGAGCCTACACGGCCATACGCACCACTGTAGCCTCCGACTGGTCCCCATCTCGTGACTCCAAGAGAACACTACAGATAATACAGAATCCTAGACCTAGAAAGGATCCTGTTAATCAGTCCAATCACTAAACCTAGTAGCTGAGAAAATATGGCTCAGATAAGTTAGACAGATTTCTAAACACAGGTATACAATAGGAGCGTGAGAGCTAAAACCCATCCCTTGCTCCCATATTCCTTCTGATTCAGACAATACCTACATAGAGCAACAATGAACAGTCCTGTAAGCATTTTATTGATTATTTTTTTCTTATCATTTGGGAAGCCTTAAGTACTAACACATTACAGCAGTTTAACTTGATGGGCAGCTGAGACCATCCTACATGACAACGATAATATGGCATGAAGGTTAAGAGTATGGGAAATGAAGTCATACAGATCTGGGTTTGAAATCTGTCTCAGCATTTACTAACTCTTTGACCTTTGACAAGTCCAACCTGAATCTGTTTCCTCATCTGTAAAATGGGATAATAACAGTACTG
>NW_023178338.1:0-2016 GCF_002007445.2 Ailuropoda melanoleuca
GTTTTACCCTACAATTAATTCTCGAGGAACCAGTTTAGATCCACAATTTTTTCATCAAGTAAAGTGAGCAACCGCAGTTAAAGAGTGAGAAAAGGAAGAAACCAAAGCCCAGAACTGTGGGTTTGGTGATCGTCTATTATTTTGTTAAGTTTTATGTTGTATGTAATTAGCAAATAAAATTCTGTGGAGGATTTCATTAGCAGCCTCATCAGGTGACCACTTTCATTTGGGGAGTATTTACTGAAAGCAAATAAAGACCATTTATAAGAACCTGGAAAATGGAATCTGGAAGACCCATTGCTTCATTGCATTGAGGCATAANACATTGGCATTCCCTCCCTTGGGGCCCTTCCCCATGGAGGAGGGGTAAGGCAAAGGCAGCAGCCGGTGAACCTGGTGGACCAACTAGAGCTCCTGCCTCTGCCACTTACCAGCCAGGTGACCCTGACCTTGGGTAAGTCACATCATCTCTGTCTGTAAAGCGGTGATTATAATATGACCTCCTCCAGAGGTCTGCTGTGTGGGCTTAATGAGCTCCTGAGTAGAAAACCCCCAATGCGGTGGGAGCAGACATGTGGTGCTTGAAAATGTGACCTTTTCTTCCTTCCTCACCCTGGGTGGTCCCATACAGCCGCCCTTGCTCTCTTGGGGACCACGACACTACCCTCTGGGAGCCTTTCCACAGCAGTCCCATCTGCCACCTGCCAACCGAGCAAGTCAGTAATCAAGCCTGGGCTCGTAACCATGAGTGTGACAGGCCAGGTAGATGGCACGCCCAAGGAGCCGGCAGTGGGGACTGTGACCTGGAGTGCATGACTTCACCCACTTTGCTCCAGCTGCCCAGTGGGGATAAAGACAAGTGGGGCTATTTCTTATGGCTTTCTAGAAATCCCCAAAATCCAGCTTTGGGAGAGATGGGGTAAAACCTTCGAATTTATAAACAGTGGTAATAAAATTCACGGCTCAAGAATAGGAAAAAAACAACTGGGGTGAGCCAAAGAAACCAGTTTTCAATCTGAATTTCATAAATGGTAAAATTCTCTGCATATATCTCCATGCTCCCATCCCGTGGCCCTGGCAGACATAGCTAATCGCTCTGAGCACTCTTTCCCACTCCGCTCAGGTAGGACTGAATCCAGCAGCCACAGCTGGTCAGCTGGTGTCGACAGAGGAGCCTTTCATCTTAGAGATGGAGAAGGACTGGTTTTAGTTCACCCATAATGAAAGCTGTGAAGGTATTAGCTTTTCTCTGGCAACATGCCTGGGATGGACAGAGAGAAAGGAAGAGACAGAGGGAGTGGCTAAAAGATGCTCTGTATGCTAGAAGATTTTTTACCCCTGTTCAAAATTATAGGTTTGGAGCCGAAGCATCTTAAAATGCAGAAGGAGCAGGTGACGGCTGCNACTTTGGGGGAAATGGGGTAAAACCTTCGAATTTATAAACAGTGGTAATAAAATTCACGGCTCAAGAATAGGAAAAAAACAACTGGGGTGGGCCAAAGAAACCAGTTTTCAATCTGAATTTCATAAATGGTAAAATTCTCTGCATATATCTCCATGCTCCCCCCCCCGTGGCCCTGGCAGACATAGCTAATCGCTCTGGGCACTCTTTCCCACTCCGCTCAGGTAGGACTGAATCCAGCAGCCACAGCTGGTCAGCTGGTGTCGACAGAGGAGCCTTTCATCTTAGAGATGGAGAAGGACTGGTTTTAGTTCACCCATAATGAAAGCTGTGAAGGTATTAGCTTTTCTCTGGCAACATGCCTGGGATGGACAGAGAGAAAGGAAGAGACAGAGGGAGTGGCTAAAAGATGCTCTGTATGCTAGAAGATTTTTTACCCCTGTTCAAAATTATAGGTTTGGAGCCGAAGCATCTTAAAATGCAGAAGGAGCAGGTGACGGCTGCAGCCCCAGTTCCTTGNACCTTGCCTGCTGCCCACAGGTCCCAGATGCGGTAGGCAAGGGGACTGCATGCGGGCAGGGCAGAGGGTGTTCAAACATGCAAAGGGAATCATT
>NW_023178339.1:0-1700 GCF_002007445.2 Ailuropoda melanoleuca
TAGATCCTGGGTGTATTATGGTCTGTTTGTTAGAAGAAACTAGTTCCCAAAATAGGTAAGGAAAACTCTATCTATATACGTATGTATGCATATACACACAAAAATTTAGTTTAATACAATGAAAGGAAGCCAAAGATGAAAAATACAGATATAAACCGTAAGTATAAAAAGCAAAAATGACTTAAGAACTGATAAAATAAGAAAACAGCTGAAAAGGAAAATAAAATATAAAACTGAAAGACTAAAGAATAATAAGAATAAACCATGAATGCTATATAAACTAGAGTTTTGCAGTTCTGTATTTTCAGTAAACTTGGTATTCACCAGAAGTTCCTGCTGGTCTTCTGGGGGAGGGGCCTGTTGCAGATTCCCTGATGTCTTTGCCTGGGTGGAATTGCACTGCCCTTGCCAGGGGGCCGGGCTCAATGTATACAGATCAGGATGCACTGTGTAGCGCTGTTTTGCTCCCTGAAGGCATTCTGCACTCATGTGGGGGATAAGAATGGTAGTGTCTCAATCTCTAGACTGAGAGCTGAAAGTTTGTGTCTCCCACTCTTCAGTGAGCCCTCAAAGAAAAGTAGTCAACNAGTGAGCCCTCAAAGTAAAATAGTCAACCACTCTTGTCTCCCTGGTTTCCGTCCAAAGTCTGTGTTCACCCAGCCTATGACCAACCTTTTTATCTCAGGCACACACGAGTTTCTAAACTTATGGACTGTTGTGGCACGCACCCATACCACTCCTCTTGGGGGACGGAGGAAGGTCTCCCCGTGGTTCTGCCTCTTGCTGGGCCCCTGCTGGGAAAGTGGTTGCATGACTGCGCAGCGGTTTGCAGTTTATGCCAACACCAAGCAGAAAGCCATTGCCTGGACTCACTGTTTGTAACTGGCTTCCTTGCTCCAATGCCTGGGAACTGTGCCACACTCAGGCACCCCCGTTCTTTTTGTGCCCGTGGGATCCCGAGACCATGCTGTCTCACCTGGGATTCCACCCTGCTTTGCCTCCGAAGCACCTGTCAGGCAAACTTCTAAAAGTTCCAATTTTGTGCTCTGCTGCTTATAAGACTTTCCAGTCCCTGGCTTATGGAGGGTCTCTCCCACCATGGTTTATCTTGGGTTATACCACCTCAGATTCCTGTCTCCACACCTCCTGCCTTGCAAAAAGTGGTCGCCTTTCTATTTGCAGAATTGTAGCAATTCTTTTCTCAGATATCTGGTTGATTTTGCAGGTTTTCGGAATGATTTGATAACCATCTATCTGATTTTAAGGGACCAGGATCCCCTGAAGGAAACTAGGATCTCCTACTCCTCTGCCATCTTACCTCTCTCGCTTACCACATCTTCATTGGACATTGGGCTCTCTCCATAGTTTGGCTATTGTTGATAATGCTGCTAAGCCAATTTTGAAAAAGTGTAAAGGAGGTGATGGGGAAACTAGCATTCTGTGTGTTGAGATATATTATAAAACCATATAAACAAAAACATTCTGTTCCTCAGCGACGCACACTGAAGGAAGAAAACACAATGTTCAGAAATAAAGACATGCATATATGAAAACTTGATATATAATAATGGTAGAATCCAGGGCAATGTTGATAGAATGGGTTATTTACTAGATGCTTCTGGGAAAACTGGCTCCTGACATCGGAGAAAGGTAGGTTAGACCCTTTAAACTCAGTTCATATACAAAAGTGGACCTGGTGG
>NW_023178339.1:1833-1971 GCF_002007445.2 Ailuropoda melanoleuca
CTCACCTTGCTTGTGTTCCCTCTCTCGCTGGCTGTATCTCTGTCAAATAAATAAAATAAAATAAATTAAAAAAAAAAAAAAGTGGACCTGGTGGTCACTAAAGACCTAAACATAAGGTATAAAAAAAAAAGCCAACAG
>NW_023178340.1:0-2620 GCF_002007445.2 Ailuropoda melanoleuca
CCCCAGACACACACCGTCGCCAGCAGCAGCCCACACCCAGCAACCGGCTGGTGCTGGGAACAAAGACCTGGCCCCATGCCCCTCATTGGAAGGACCATCCTGGCTGAAGCTGGGGCCGATGAGGCCTCTGCTACGAGCACATTCTGCCAACACACCATCCCTCACGCCTTAGAGGTGCCACTCCCGAGAGCAGTCTCCGGCCACCGTCCTGAGGGTCACCTCCCTCTCCGTGTCTTCCCCCAGGGAATAGACGTAGGTCAGGCATTCTCCAACTCGGCAAGACTTGAAGGAAGAGAGGAACCAGCTCTGTGAGCTTGGGAGAAAGGTGCTTTGGACGGAGGACACAGCAGGAGAGGGGACAGAGCCACCCCGGGGAGGCAGTGAGTCCAGCTTGTTCTGGGAACAAGAAGGAGGCTGGCGGGGCTGGTGCTGAGCAAGGATAGAAGGTAGGAGACAGCAGGAGAGAAGGGGAAATGGGGCAGCCCAAGGGAAGGAGGGTTAGCTTCCTCTGTGAGAGGGGTTAGAAGCGCCAGAGGGGGCGAAGAGAGGGGCTACGTGGTATCACTTACCTTTTACGAAAATTGCTCCGGCTGCTGGGTTGAAGGAGGCTGTGGGGCAAGCACAGCAGGGACCAGTAGGCGCTATTGCAGGGGTGCGGGGGAGATGGTAGTCAAAAGATGAGACTCTCCTGCTACCTACGGGGTCACTAGTAGCACCTTCCCTAATGTTACAGAGGAGGGACACAGGGAGTCGGGCGGCTTTGAGAACAGGTAGGGAAGAGCTGCTGTAGGATCGAATCTGCTGGGCTGGCCTTCCTCCTGTGCAGCCCTCGTCCCTCCATTGACTCAGCAGGAGCTCGTGGCCGCTCTCATGGCAACCCCTGCACCTGCCGGGGACTGGAGCAAACGGCGTTGTCCCGAGCCTGCTCTGCTCAGCCCGGGGGGATCCCAGGGGCTGGAACGCCATTGCGTTTTTCCTTCCATCCTCTTCCCCCCATGGGACAAGGGGACTAAGGCAATGCTTTTAGACTGAATGAACAAACTCATAAGCGCTCTGGTTTCATCCCCGACTTTTCCCACCTTACGGAGGAAGAGTCTGAAGCTCGGGGGCGAAGTATCTCGCAGATCAGCACGACATGGCGCGGATCCAGATCCAACTCCGAATCCCAGACTCGGTTTTGAATCATAGCAAGATGGTAATGAACATAAACACATTTTGGAGAAAACTGTTGAAAATAATATTCTAAACTGAACACACATACACACACATGAGAACTCTATCTTTATTCCTTTTAGGCAAGGTGGACACATCTGTCCTTACTGTACTCATGTCTCTGTGTGTGTGTATGCAGTAGGGGTCAGCTTCTGTGCTCATGTTTCATGTAGAAACGCCTCGTGGAGCCCCACCAACTCTAGGATTGGCATCACCATTTTAAAAGCAAGGGTGGTGGGTTCAGGGAAGGTAAGCGTCCTGACCTGGCTTCTCGGGTCGCAGAGTTGGCCTGACTCTTGACCATGATCCTTGTTGCTCTGTCTGTGTTCCACGAGGAGAGGACACACCCATATGTATCTTAGGCTCTTCACGGGAGCGTTATCTATAAGCCCATCACATGGGGGTGTGGGGACGGCGTGCTACCATCCGCATGGAACGTGTACGTTTCCGTATCTGCTTCCTGTGACAGGGTTGTTTTGGCCGAATGTGTGTGTCCCTGCAAGATTCATTTGCTGAATGGTTTTCGGAGGTGGAGCCTTTGGGAGATTATTAGTTTTAGATGAGGCCATGAGTGTGGGGTCCCCTGTTGGGATTAGCGCCCTTGTAAGAAAATGAAGAAGAGAGAGGGCTTTCTCTCGAGGAGCACACACGGAGGAAAGGCCATGTGAGCACACAGCCAGGAGGCAGCTGTCTGGGAGCCAGGAAAACGGCCCTCACCGCACACGGAATCTGCAGCCACCTTGACCTCAGTCAGGTTCCCCACGCTCCAGAGCTATGAGAAACAGCTTTGTGCTGGGTAAGTGGCCAGGCCATGGGACCCTTGTTACAGCAGCCTGAGCTAAGAGAGGGGTCCGTGTGACACGTACAAATGCATACAGGAAGATCACTTCTGCTGTTTTAAGAGTAGAACGATTTTATAGTCTTTTAATATCCCCTTCCATGGCTTACCTGGCATGACATTAATCATGGCAAGCTTAAAATAACTTTAAATTCAATTTTCTTTCCTCTTGAACACCAGCCACACAGCCTGTTTACAGGGAGCACTAAACAAAAGTGGAGGACAAGAAGAGAAAGTTCAATCAATGTTCCTTCTTGCTAATTGGGGATTTATTACTGGTTCACTTGCTCCCAATGGGAGGGAGCAGAGCCGCCCTTCAGCTCCTGGGCCCTGGGCTGCTAATTGGAATCTGGGGTTATTTTCTATGGGCGTCTCATAAAGGAACAGAGAGCTGAAGACAAAATGATATTTTTACCTATTTATGTGGTGGGCTTGCCCCTCAGCATGCCACACTTTGGCAGGGGTCAGGGGGCCTCTTCCATTGTGCATTTTTGGGGGGAAATGTCCCCATAGACTTGTGTTCCGTTATTTATTCCTTGGCTCACATATTCAAATCTGGATGAGCTTCTG
>NW_023178341.1:0-1189 GCF_002007445.2 Ailuropoda melanoleuca
GCTATGATTCAAAACCGAGTCTGGGATTCGGAGTTGGATCTGGATCCGCGCCATGTCGTGCTGATCTGCGAGATACTTCGCCCCCGAGCTTCAGACTCTTCCTCCGTAAGGTGGGAAAAGTCGGGGATGAAACCAGAGCGCTTATGAGTTTGTTCATTCAGTCTAAAAGCATTGCCTTAGTCCCCTTGTCCCATGGGGGGAAGAGGATGGAAGGAAAAACGCAATGGCGTTCCAGCCCCTGGGATCCCCCCGGGCTGAGCAGAGCAGGCTCGGGACAACGCCGTTTGCTCCAGTCCCCGGCAGGTGCAGGGGTTGCCATGAGAGCGGCCACGAGCTCCTGCTGAGTCAATGGAGGGACGAGGGCTGCACAGGAGGAAGGCCAGCCCAGCAGATTCGATCCTACAGCAGCTCTTCCCTACCTGTTCTCAAAGCCGCCCGACTCCCTGTGTCCCTCCTCTGTAACATTAGGGAAGGTGCTACTAGTGACCCCGTAGGTAGCAGGAGAGTCTCATCTTTTGACTACCATCTCCCCCGCACCCCTGCAATAGCGCCTACTGGTCCCTGCTGTGCTTGCCCCACAGCCTCCTTCAACCCAGCAGCCGGAGCAATTTTCGTAAAAGGTAAGTGATACCACGTAGCCCCTCTCTTCGCCCCCTCTGGCGCTTCTAACCCCTCTCACAGAGGAAGCTAACCCTCCTTCCCTTGGGCTGCCCCATTTCCCCTTCTCTCCTGCTGTCTCCTACCTTCTATCCTTGCTCAGCACCAGCCCCGCCAGCCTCCTTCTTGTTCCCAGAACAAGCTGGACTCACTGCCTCCCCGGGGTGGCTCTGTCCCCTCTCCTGCTGTGTCCTCCGTCCAAAGCACCTTTCTCCCAAGCTCACAGAGCTGGTTCCTCTCTTCCTTCAAGTCTTGCCGAGTTGGAGAATGCCTGACCTACGTCTATTCCCTGGGGGAAGACACGGAGAGGGAGGTGACCCTCAGGACGGTGGCCGGAGACTGCTCTCGGGAGTGGCACCTCTAAGGCGTGAGGGATGGTGTGTTGGCAGAATGTGCTCGTAGCAGAGGCCTCATCGGCCCCAGCTTCAGCCAGGATGGTCCTTCCAATGAGGGGCATGGGGCCAGGTCTTTGTTCCCAGCACCAGCCGGTTGCTGGGTGTGGGCTGCTGCTGGCGACGGTGTGTGTCTGGGG
>NW_023178342.1:0-4242 GCF_002007445.2 Ailuropoda melanoleuca
GGTGGCAATCATTTTGCAATATATATGCAATATATTGATCCATACATCTGTAATATAGGTGCAATATATATATCAAATCAACACTTTGTCCACCTCAAACTTAACACAATATTCTGTGTCAGCTGTATCTCCATGAAGCCTGAAAAGAATAAAACCATCATAAAAAGGAAAGGAAAGGAAGTAGGAAATAGATCAGAGGAAGAAAAAGCGGAAAAGAAGGTTCGGCACCAGGTTGAGGGGTCCGTGTAGTAAAATCTCAGCCCGTTGTTCACGCGGCCGTGTTTGCTTCTGCTGGAGCCTGATGAGTCTGGTGATGCTTAGATAGGAGATTTGATCCATGGAAAACGGTGAGGTAAAAATTGGGATTAGACTCTATTTTATTTTTTTTAATAATAACTTTTTATTATGTTATGTTAGTCACCATACAGTACATCATTAGTTTTTGATGTAGTGTCCATGATGCATTGTTTGTGTATAACACCCAGGGCTCCATGCAATACGTGCCCTCCTTGATACCCATCACCGGGCTAGCCCATCCCCCACCCCCCTAGACTCTTCTTTAAAAAGATGAAAGTCTAAATGCCCATTGAAATGCCGTTGGAAGCGACTCTGATAAAAATCTGCAGGGCTGAGCCAGCCACCCCTGAGGCTGGTCGTGTGGCCGGCACCCTGGGACGGGATGGCACCGCGTGATGAGCAAGTGACCATGGGGAGGGGTGCTGGCCCCCACGCCGCTGAGGACCTGAGACTGTGATGTGCTAGTTGGAGAGCGAGTGGAAGGGAGGTGCTGGTTCAGTGCTCCTTGCTCAGATGTGCAACCGCTCCCGGGAGACTCAGGGACCCCCCCACACACACACACACCTTTGTAGACGGAACAGCAAGTCTGGCATCTAGAAACTATGGTGAATTTTCTCAGAGATGGCACTGTGCTTTCCCTGCACTGTGTCAGTTTCCTGTCGCCTCAGGAATCCCTCAAGCCCTGCTTTTCCCATTTCAAGTGTTTTTTGTCATCTCCCTGAGAGAGATTTGAGCAAGGAAGACACATAACCAGTTGCCTTTCTATCAGGGATGTTCGTTGTGCACACAGGAACATGCTGAAAACGCCAAAATTCACTGAGCCCAATTAGCACGCTCCTAAGGAGCACATGTGATCACCTCGCAGGTGTGGGGAGATGATCCGTTCCCTCCTGCAAGTGTTTCTGCCTCCCCGCTCTGCCCCAGTAGCTGGGGCCCACTGGTTTCCCGGGGTAACTAAAGGAGACTGTTGGCCTGCTCAGTCTAGGGCCATGAGTGTTTCAGTCACCCCATTTTCTCCCTTGATGTTCCTCTACAGCTGCCCTGTCCGGCCCGATAGGGTCTAGGTAGTCAGATGGGGTGAGTTAGCTAGGCGGGAAGAGCCAGGCCAGGAGCAACAACCTTTGACTTCCAGAGAGAAAACCAGACCTCTCCCAAGAAAGAGAGAGGCCAACTTCAAATGCGTACTGTCTTTTAGATTGTGGTAGCTGGTCCGCTGCATTCCAGTTCTGAGTGTTTCCCTTTTGAGGCCCCTCCAGATACCCTGCGCCAGGTCGACGGTGGTGCCTTAGTTTTGTCTTCATGGTTCTTACACCCAAGAAAGCTGATGAGATAAGAAAGAATACTCTTTTTTTTTCCCTTTGTGTATGCCCTCCAGCAACAGAGCTAAGGTCTGAGGAACAGAGATTGGAAAGAGCCTCCCAGACAGAAGTGAGAGCATGTGCAAAGGCCCTGTGGCTGAGGAGAGGACACAGACCTGAAAGAAAACCAGGGTGCTGGGCCAGCTCTGAAGTCAGAGGAGATGTGGTCTGACATGAGGCTGGAGCAGTAGGTGAGGCCAGATGGTATAAGGCCTTGTGGGTGCTAGAGATCTGGGTCTGAATCCTAAAAAGAGTGAGGAATTGAAAATTTTTAAAGCAGTAAGCAGATGAGTGGCCTGGTCACGTTGGCTGCATTTGTGGAAGAGCTGTGGCATGGAAAAGATATTGGACGGTGTGGAGGTGGCATTTCAGACATGAGGCCCTGGGGGATGAGCCAGGGTCCTGGGAGGTAGAAGGGAAGAGACCGCAGAGACATCCTCATGCAACATGGATGTGACTGGGTGACAGGCTAAGAGAGGGAAAGAGGTCTCAGCAATGACCTTCTAGCCTTCCGAGGCTGCCAGGAGCTCGGCTTCTCTCCTCCTGGGGACGGGGATGGGGGGCAGGGGGGGCAGCCTTAAATGCTAAGCTCACACTTGGGTTTTCCTTTGCCTCCGAGATCCTGCCACAGTCATTCTCCACTGCTCACCTTGGGTCTCTGAGGCCTCACTCCGTCCAGTGTCTCTTAACTGTTCTTGGAGGGAGGCTTAGCCTGCCATTCACAGAGGTGAAGATGAGAGTCTGTACCCCAGAGATCCTGCTCCCTGCTGCCTGGAGGGGTCCCTGGGTGGGAGCTGGGAGGCAAGAAAGTAACAACTTTGGCACAGTGCCAAAATCTAGAAAAATTACTCCATTGTCTGTCATTATCCATGAATTGCCCAACACAGCCCTACCATATGTTCCTCTTGCCCTTTTTGGCCTCATCCACTTCAAATGCCTCTTCGTATACAGTGACCTTGGGTTTTCTTGGGTTTTCTCATTTAATACAGATTTATTCAGTAGTTACTATATGTCAGCGCTGTCTGGAGACACAACCGTGAACAAAAACAGACTCCAGATCTTCATGCTGTCGTGGGGAGAGAGAAAGACAATAAGTCTATGTAACATTTTCATTGGCCAACCTTGAAAATGTCCTGCAGGGAATAGCTTCATTCCCTCCGTGATTCATTCATGCACACGGATCCCTGTGCATTTGTAATCAAGTCCTTTTTGGTTAAAAAAGAAGACAACTGGGACAGTTGTCATCCTTGGCGTTTAAGAGACCCAGGAAGCATTAAAAGGTGAATAACATCATCTTCCAACCTCCACGGACAAATTCTTGACGATGTGAGTTACCTGTAGAAAATATTTTTACTGGCAGTCAGAAACAGTCGATGATAAAACCACCTGCCCGCTATTCCAAGACACACTCAATCCCCCCTCTTCAAATTGTTATCCTGTTTGGAAATACGATATTTAAGGACAACCATTTATAGATTAATAATATTTTTGAAAAGTTTTGTGGTTTGCTCATGAACAGATTCAAGTCTGGGGTAGTGGTGTTTCTTAGTGGGTATAGTGGGTATTTAGTGACCATCTGATTAACTGTCTGCATTTGGGAAATACCACCAATGTAATCAGGGCTGGCAGATGACACCAATCTTGTGATACTGTGTTCTATAGAGAGAGTAGAAAAGTAATTCAGGGGCGCCCGGGTGGCTCAGTGCACTGAGCGTCTGACTCTTGATTTTTGGCTCAGGTTGTGGTCTCGGGGTTGTGGGATCGAGCCCTGCATTGGACTCTAGGCTCAGTGAGGAGTCTGCTTAAGACTCTCTCTCCCTCTGCCCTTCCCCCAACTCACATGCGCGCGTGCTTTCTCTCTCTTTCTCTCTCTGAAAAAAAAAAATGTAATTTATTCTTCTTTGAACATGCTCAATAGAAATGCGTATCAATAGTTGAGAAATAGTTCCCTTCAGCTTTCGAGCTTCATGCGTGTTAGCGCCCCATCTGCAACTGCACCGAGTCTCTTCAGTAATTCGGAGTGAGGGCCTGGGTGTTGCTGGGTGTTGGGTGGGGGACATGGAGGCGGCCTCCTAGCGGGGAGCAGGCTGTCACCAGTGGTACGGCTCAGGTTGAGCATGGAGCCGGGCTCGGGCAGCAGCACCGGGGCACAGGTGGGCTGGGTGGCTGTTTTCTGTCCTTTGTCCTGGAGGGCAGCCTGCTGATCCCAGCAGGTGAGGGGCCTGGAGGCCAGAGCAACATTAACTTGATCATCCGTCCATCACCACCACTACGGAACAGCAGAGCTGACCTCCCTGTGTCCAGAGGCCTTCTGACGGTCCCCAGAATTATGCTTTACCCTCGTAGGGTGCAGACGTCCTTCGAAGGACATGACTCTTAAGCAGAGATTTTAGAAATGAGGCAGCCCAGCCTCTGGGGATAAACGTCCAGACCCCTCCCAAGAGACATTTTGGAGGCAGCCGCCGTCACTGACACTCTGTTTTTAAGGACACAATCTCATGGACACTGTCATCGCACATAGACTATTTTCATCTCCTTTCATCAACTATATCACTTCTTTCAAACATGAAATAACTTTTGAAACAGG
>NW_023178343.1:0-2141 GCF_002007445.2 Ailuropoda melanoleuca
CTGAGAAACTCTATTTGGCCAACAGCCGCTTCCAAAGAAATGTTTGCTTCCTGGGTAAATCCTATCAAAACAGCTGGTGGCAATGGAACGAAAAGGCCAAAAACTAGTCCGTCAGAAACTACACCGTACAGGGACCGTCTTAGCACTATCATCACCCTTCGTTAATAGGGAAACTTGAGGGAAAGTGGTCTCGGAAGACTGACGAGAGTGCCACATAGTGGTCTCTCAGACACAGCACAATCCAGGGAAATATCAACGAACATCATCTCTCGTGAGTAAGGGAGCATGAATGAAAGTTTCAGGATTTTCAGGGCTCAGCGCCCCTCTTATTATTTATAGAGTAGAGCGTCCCGGAAAAATCTCCAGCTAAATTCAGCATTTTCACTGGGGACCCCGATTCCACATTGGGTGTAGGGGCCTGGGAAGGATCCAGCACTTAGAACCAAGAAACAAAGTGTTAGGATAAAGCCCTTGAGGTCACATCGGCCTTATGGAAGGTGGAACAGGAATCAAGGTGCTTTGGAACCGTGAGTGAAAGCCGATGAACACAGCACTGAGAAACACAATTCGGCCAAAACCCGCTTCCAACGAAATGTTTGCTCCCTGGGGAAATCCTGTCAAAACTGCTGGCGGCAATGGAACGAAAAGGCCCAAAACACATCCGTCAGAAACAAAACCGTACTGCGATAATCATAGCACTATCATCACTCTTCGTTAATAGGGAAACATGAGGGAAAGTGGTCGCAGAAATATATCGAGAGTGCCACGTAATGGTCTCTTAAACTACAAAGAATCCAGGGATATATCAACGAACATCATCTCTCGTGAGAAAGGGAGCATGAATGAAAAGGTTCAGATTTTCCGAGCACTCAGCGCCCTTCTCATTGGTAATAATGCAGAGCGTCCAGGAAAACACCTCCAGCGAACAGCAGCCTTTTCACTGGGGACCCCGATTCCACATTGGGTGTAGGGACCTGGGAAGGATCCAGCACTTAGAACCAAGAAACAAAGTGTTAGGATAAAGCCCTTGAGGTCACATCGGCCTTATGGAAGGTGGAACAGGAATCAAGGTGCTTTGGAACCGTGAGTGAAAGCCGACGAACACAGCACTGAGAAACACAATTTGGCCAACACCCGCTTTCAAGAAATGTTTGCTTTCTGGGTAAATCCTATCAAATCTGCTGGTGGTAATGGAACCAAAATGTCAAAAACATGTCCATCAGAAAAAACACCGTACGGGGATAATCTTAGCACTATCATCACTCTTCATTAATAGGGAAACATGAGGGAAAGTGGTCGCGGAAATATATCGAGAGTGCCACGTAGTGGTCTCTTAAATTACAAAAAATCCAGGGATATATCAACGAACATCATCTCTCGTGAGAAAGGGAGCATGAATGAAAAGGTTCAGATTTTCAAGGACTCAGCGTCCTTCTTATGGGTAGTAAAGCAGAGCGTCCAGGAAAACACCTACAGCTAAGATCAGCATTTTCACTGGGGACCCCGATGCCGCATTGTGTGTATGGGCCTTGGTATTATCCAGCACTTAGAACCAAGAAACAAACTGTGATTATAAAGCCTCTGAGGTCACATCGGCCTTATGGAAGGTGGAGCAGGAATCAAGGTGCTTTGGTACCGTGAGTGAAACACGACGAACACAGCCCTGAGAAACAAAATTTGGCCAACAGCCGTTTCCAACGAAATGTTTGCTTCCTGGGTAAATCCTATCAAAACTGCTGGTGACAATGGAAAGAAGGGCCAAAAACATATCCGTTAGAAACATCACCGTACAGGGACCGTCTTAGCAATATCATCACCCTTCTTGAATAGGGAAACATGAGGGAAAGTGGTCGCGGAAGCGTGACGAGAGTGCTGTATAGTGGCCTCTGAGACACCACACAATCCAGGGACATTTCAACGAATATCATCTCTCGTGAGTAATGGAGCATGAATGAAAAGTTTCAGGATTTTCGAGGACTCATCGCACTACTTATTGGTAATAAAGCAGAGCGTCCATGAAAAGATCTCCAGCTAAGATCAGCCATTTCACTGGGGACCCCGATTCCACACTGGGGGTATGGGCCTGGAAAGTATCCAGCACTAGGACCAAGAAACAAAGTGTCAGGATAAAGCCCTTGAGG
>NW_023178344.1:0-859 GCF_002007445.2 Ailuropoda melanoleuca
AAATGAAGTATATCTTGGATGCCTTTGAGGTGAAAAGCTTTGAATAACTTCTCTGATTTATTTTCTTCTGCGAAGCCTCATTCAAGATTAATGTTCAAACAGGTTCCCTGAGCTCTGTCCCACTAGAAAAAAAATGAAAAGAAAAAAATGAAGTAGGAATTGCATGTTAAGGCTTTATCGGGANCGGGAAGCATAATACCAGGGCAGCGAGAGAAAGGGCAAAGGGAAAGCGGGACATTGAAGGAGAAAAAGCAAATACAAGGAGGTTCACTGGAGCTGGCCAGGGTTCATAGAAGAACACAGCACATTATTGACACAAAGGGCATCTTCAGACAGGTGGAACTGTTTACCTGCAGGGCAGTCAGTCTGGGCGGGGGAAGAAGACATCTTTTGTCTTACTGGTCCACATTTGCACTATAGGGTATTTTGTTAGCTCACCTGTTTTTCCAGGTGGTGTCACCTTACCTCTCCAGGTAGTCACTGAAAGAGCCAATCATGTATCATGGTGAAATCTTCCCTCTGAAATCCGAAGGGTCAGGAAGAGTCAGATCTTCTGTGCGTCCCATTGGGTTGGACCTGGATGTGGGAGGTACACAGGTAGGGGTGACAGAGGATATACCAGAGCCTGATCTCAGCCAGGTAAGGATGAGACACCCAGTAGCGTTAAGCAATGAGATGATGGGAGCTAGCGTCCTACACTTGGGGCTCAGGTGGGGCCACAGGAATCTGAGGAAGTGTATCCATGAGGATATGTAAATCTGCTTCCTGTGCGCTCAGATCCGCTCACTATCCTAGAACACCTGGGTCTCACACTATGATCCTAGAACACCTGGGTCTCACACTATGATCCTAGAACACC
>NW_023178345.1:0-2903 GCF_002007445.2 Ailuropoda melanoleuca
CTTCCTTCCTTCCACCTTCCCTCCCTCTTTCCTTCCTTCCTTCCTTCCTTCCTTCCTTCCTTCCTTCCTTCTCTCATTCCCTCCCTCCTTCCCTTCCTTCTTTCCTTCTCTCCCTCCCTCCCTTCCTTCCTTCCACCCTCCATCCCTCCCTCCCTTTCTTCCCGCTTCTTTCTTTCCTTCTATCCTTCCCTCCCTCCCTTCCTTCCTCCCTCTTTTCTTCTTTTTTTCTTCCTTCCTTCCTTGTTCTTTCTTCCTATCTTTCTTTTAGAAAATAGCTTGACAACTTGCACTCTCTCACTGTGGCAATCATCCTATTTGATTATCATTACTGGCCTTTTCTGCTAATGTGTAGGTTTGGGGAAGGGAGAGGTTGTGTGAATGACCCCTAGCCCTATATTCTGAAAACCTGACACAGATTCAAGTTATTTGTCAAATGAAGGAATGAATGGATCTTGGGTGTAGTGACACCTCTCCAGGGATATATAAAGAAACACAGGCCACCAGGGAGCTTTTGCAGCACCAGCCAGTAGAACAAAGGGGAGAGAAGTGTCAACTAAATATTCCTGGCCTGGAGGTCCTCAAGCAGAGCGCTCAGGGTGGTCCTTTCCATGTCCATTTGTGGGCCCCTCTGTGTTTTCTCAGCAGGAACATTTTGATGGGCACCAACTTTCGAAAGTGAACACTGGCCATGGTCCTCTGTCACAATCCTGACTCTAGTCCCAAACTCTGGACTTTACTTAGACATGGCAAGAATTGGTTGATGCTGTGGAATAAACTATATAATGGTGGTTAATTGATGGTTTAGGCAAGAGAGTGTACATGTGTGCACACATGCGTTCACACACACACACACACACTCAATAGAAAGACAAATAACTCATCTATATATCTTCTTCAAAGGACATTGAGGCCTTCCAGTTACGGTGGCTTGAAGAGGTGGGCAAATCCTCTTGGCCAAAAACAAATATGAAACTGGACAAAATCACCAAACAGGCCACTTCAGGGCTCTGAAAACTGACCATAGGCAGATGAGAAATTGAAAAGTTTATTTTTTAACAGCTTTATTGAGCTGTCATTTACATACCATAAAGCTAGCTTGTTTAAAGCATTGGATGTAATAATAATAATAATAATAATAATAATAATAATAATAATTGCTTTTGGCATGTGGATGGAATTGTGCAAGAGAAATGTTGATTTTGGAAGTCTGTGCCCTTGGTAAAGAGGGTATGAGTCTGTGGCCTTCCCACCTGGAGCTACCCCCTTGGCTCCTCCAGTTTGGGGCTGGCCTCGAACACCCACAACTTGGCTGGAAGAGGGGCCTTGTGATTCGGGACAGGAGCCGGACATCTGCACTGTGTCAAGGGACTGGGGCAGACGTGGTCAATGGATGAGGACATAGCACCATTATTTTACGAGCCACAAAGAAAGAAAACAAAATGCCATTAATGAAACCTGACAGTGATTGCGTGATGCATCCGGATTTCAGAGATGTTAAAGCGTGGATCTTGGAATGGGTGGAATGTGGTATGGAATCATGGTCGGGAACACGGAAGGGGCAGAGGAGGCTGACTCTGAGTCACCTGCGGGGCAGACCAGTGGAGATGTCAGGGAAATGCTCCAACCCTCAGGAGGTGACCTCAAGTGTGGATATCGACTTGGTGTGTCACCTAGCGGGGGTTCTGGAACCACAGGCAAGGATAAGATGACCCAGGAGAATGTTAGAGCAGGATCGAACACTAAACACCGCCCCCCTCCCTCCCCAGTGTCCTGCAAATTGTGACAACCGAAAATGGCCAAATGTCCCTCAGGGGTAAATTTGCCCTTTACCCTGTTCCTTTAGAGAACTACGGGGGTAGAGGGAAGCAAGAAGGAGGAGGAGGGAGCCCCGGGGATACTAATGTATAAGATACATCTACATAGGAACACACAGAGACTGAGAAGGAAGTCGGTATTGATTAAAGAATGGCATGCTGAGTTTTTGTTTATTTGTTTTCCATGTTTTCATTTCACTTAGTGCGGGTTTTCTGGCCTTACAGACAGTGAGCAAATAGTGCTGCATTTCAATTAATGGTCTGTAATCAGACTTCCAGCTGCCATTTCCCAAGCTTGGCCACCCATGGCTGCATGGCCCTGACTACTGTCCAGCTTCATGGCCTTGACTACTCAGTGCTGCATAGCCTTGACAACTGTCCAGCTGCATGGCCTTGACCACCCATGGCTGCATGGCCCCGACCACTGTCCAGCTTCATGGCCTTGACTACTCAGTGTCACATAGCCTTGACAACTGTCCAGCTGCATAGCCTTGACCACCCATGGCTGCATGGCTCTGACTACTGCCCAGCTGCATGGTCTTTTTTTTTTTTTTTTTAAGATTTTTTTTACTTATTTGACAGANGAGATAGAGACAGCCAGCGACAGAGGGAACACAAGCAGGGGGAGTGGGAGAGGAAGAAGCAGGCTCATAGCTGAAGAGCCTGATGTGGGGCTTGATCCCAGAACGCCGGGATCACGCCCTGAGCCGAAGGCAGAAGCTTAACCATTGTGCCACCCAGGCACCCCCCAGCTGCATGGTCTTAACCACCCATGGCCACATGGCCTGGAGTACTTCCTAGCTGCATGATCCATGCCTCAAATTCCCCTTTCTTCTTCCTTTTCTTCCTCCTTCACTCTCTCCTCCTCCTAACCTCTTCTTTCATAAGTATTTATTGGGAGCCATGTCTATCTGGATGGGAAGACCATTAGGATGTGGATCATACGAAAGAATGTATTATTAGCAGTTGTAATAATGGCTATGAAGGAAACCTACTTCTTTTTTTTTTAATGATTTTTTATTATATTATGTTAGTCACCATACAGTACATCCCCGGATTCCGATGAAAAGTTCAATGCTTCATTAGTTG
>NW_023178345.1:3061-3289 GCF_002007445.2 Ailuropoda melanoleuca
CCCCCCCTTTCTTTATCCCTTTCTTCCCCTACTGATCATCCTAGTTCTTATGTTCCATAGATGAGAGAAATCATATAATTGTCTTTCTCTGCTTGATTAATTTCACTTAGCATTATCTCCTTCAGTGCCATCCATGTTGCAGCAAATGTTGAGAATCCTTTCTTTCTGATAGCTGAGTAATATTCCATTGTATATATGGACCACAGCTTCTTAATCCAGTCATCTGTT
>NW_023178346.1:0-1840 GCF_002007445.2 Ailuropoda melanoleuca
CCTGAGCGCCCTGAAAAGCACTAGAGGATGTGGGCTGTTTAATATCCCAGGGGAAATACAAAATGGCTTGCGCCCACAACAGGGCAACAGCTCTCAGGGTGGTGTGACCCCCGAAAGGACACTGGGGCAGCACCCAGCCATGACCTGGGAGCTGCGGAAGAGGGTGCATGCACAAGCCCACAACTGCTTGCCAATGCAAAGGCACAAAGCACACAGATGCTCATGATTCCCTGGAACTACCCCGGGAGAGTTGCAGCAGGTGTGAATAGCACGAGTCTGTGGAGTCTGGTGTACACAGAAATGGAGAGGGTCTGACCTGGAGAGTTTATTGAAGAAAGGGGACCATGACCTTGTAGCGCTGGGCCAGAGATTCGTGCATAACCGTTATTTGCTCTGACTCTCTAAAGAGGCACAGAAAGCCACCAGGGGAAAAAAACTACACAGACAACCAGCTCACATTAAGCCCATCCCCTTGACAAGGGGGGGAGCAACCCCACCCAGGCAACGACTCGGAGAAGCCGAGCAGCAGGCCCCTCTCCCAAAAGACAGACTGGAAGAACAGGTGAATGACAAGCTTATTTCCCACAGGACTGTAAAACTCCAGCACCAGGGGAAAATAATATATTGAGCTCCAAGTGTTCCCTCATGACTCATTTATACTTGAGGCCAAAATTTTACGTTTCTTTTTCGTTTCTATTCTTTCTTCTTCTCCTTTTTTTTTTAACTCTCTTCCCATTTCAAATACATTATTTCCCAACCTATGTTTTTTAGCCGCTTTTTAATTTTTCCCACATTTATGTTTTATATTTATGCCCCATCCCAGACCATTTTTCACTCTACTCAATTATATCTTAATATATATATAAATTCTGATTTCTTTGCAATTTTGGGATATGGTATCTTCTAACATACAGACCAAAAATCAATCAAGAACAGGCAGATCACCCTGCTTTGTCCACCCTGAGAGATTATGATCTCTCTTCCACCTTTTTTTATTCTTTTGGATCATCTTGGCTTTGTTTGTATACTGTAGTAGCTTCTGGCAACTTCGAATTTTTTCTAGGGTGCATTTTGTTTGGGTCGTGGTTGATATTTTGGACCCTGTTCATTCACAGAACCATCCCTTGACAGAATTACTAAGAGGAGGAACTCTCAACAAAGAAAAGAACCAGAGACAATGTCCTCTGCCACAGAACTAATGGATATGGAGATAAGCAAGCTATCAGAGACAGAATTCAGGAGAGCAATTATAAAGCTATTAGCTAGGCTTGAAAAAAGCACAAATAACAATACAGACTCTCTAAGGGCAGAAATGAAATCCAAACAGGCCAAAGTTAAAAATCCTATGAATGAGATGCAATCTAAATTGGATGCTCTAATGGAGAGGGTAAGCGAGGCAGAAGAGAGAATAAGTGATCTAGAAGACAGGCCGATGGAAAGGAAGGAAACTGAAGAAAAGAGAGTAAAACAACTCATAGCACATGAAGAGAGACTTAGAGAATTTAATGATACATTGAAAAGAACCAATATCAAGATCATTGGGATCCAAGAGGGGGTGGAGAGAGAGGGCTAGAAGGTATACTTGAGCAGATCATGGTTGAGAACTTCCCTAATCTGGGGAAGGAAACAAGCATTCATGTCCAAGAGGCAGAAAGGACTCCTCCCAAAATCAGTAAAAACAGATCAATGCCCCTACCTATATTAGTGAAATTTGCAAATCTTAGTGCCGGGGAAGCTATCCTGAGAGCAGCTCGGGGGTAGAGATTTCTTACTTATGGAGGGAGGAACATCAGAATAACATCAGACCTATCCAGAGAAACATGGCAGGCCAGAAAGGGCA
>NW_023178346.1:2227-3353 GCF_002007445.2 Ailuropoda melanoleuca
TTTAAAAAAAAAAAAAAAAAATAAAGATCAGAGCAGAAATCAATGAAATAGAAACCAGAAGAACAGTAGAACAGATCAAAGAAACTAGAAGCTGGTTCCTTTTCTTTTCTTAAAGATTTTATTTATTTATTCAACAGGGACAGAGGTAGTGAGAGAGGGAACACAAGCAGGGGGAGTGGGAGAGGGAGAAGCAGGCTTCCCGCTGAGCAGGGAGCCCAATGCAGGGCTTGATCCCAGAACGCTGGGATTATGACTTGAGCCGAAGGCAGACACTTAACGACTGAGCCACCCAGGTGCCCCTAGAAGCTGGTTCCTTGAAAGAATTAATAAGATCGATAAAACCCTAGCCAGATTATCAAAAAGAAGACAGAAAGGACCCATATCAATAAAATCATGAATGAAAGGGGAGAGATCATGACCAACACCAAGGAAATACAAACAATTTTAAAAACATTATGGGCAACAACATGCCAACACATTAGGCAATTTGGAAGAAATGGATGCATTCCTGGAAATTTATAAACTACCAAAACTGAAACAGGAAGAAACAGACAATCTGAATAGACCAGTAACCAGTAATGAGTTTGAAGCAGTAATAAAAAACCTCCAAAAACAAGAGTCCAGGGCCAGATGGCTTCCCAGGGGAATTCTACCAAATGTTTAAAGAAGAAACAATACCTATTCTTCTGACGCTCTTTCAAAAAACCGAAAAAGGAAAACTTCCAAACTCGTTCTATGAGGCCAGCATTACCTTTATCACCAAAGCAGGCAAAGACCCCATCAAAAAGGAGAATTACAGACCAACATCCCTGATGAATATGGATGCCAAAATTCTCAACAAGATCCTAACTAATAGGATCCAACAGTACATTAAAAGGATTATCCATCATGACCAGGTGGGATTTATCCCTTGGATGCAAGGGTGGTTCAACATTCGCAAATCAGTCAGTGTGACAGAAGATATTAATAAGAGAAGAGACAAAAATCATATAGTCCTCTCAAGTGATGCAGAAAAACCATTTGACAAAATACAGCACCCTTTCCTAATTAAAACGCTTCAGAGTGTAGGGATAGACGGTACATTCCTCAATTTCATAAAAACCATCTATGAAAAGCCTACAGCGAA